>NC_053023.1:305469077-305491143 GCF_003073215.2 Triticum urartu
ATTTGGATCCTATGATGTTTCTTCCCCCCCTCTACTCTCTTGTAATGGATTGAGTTTTCCCTTTGAAGTTATCTTATCGGATTGAGTCTTTAAAGATTTGAGAACACTTGATGTATGTCTTGCCGTGCGTATCTGTGGTGACAATGGGATATCACGTGATTCACTTGATGTATGTTTTGGTGATCAACTTGCGGGTTCCGCCCATGAACCTATGCATAGGGGTTGGCACACGTTTTCGTCGTGATTCTCCGGTAGAAACTTTGGGGCACTCTTTGAGGTTCTATGTGTTGGTTGAATAGATGAATCTGAGATTGTGTGATGCATATCATATAATCATACCCACGGATACTTGAGGTGACATTGGAGTATCTAGGTGACATCAGGGTTTTGGTTGATTTGTGTCTTAAGGTGTTATTCTAGTACGAACTCTAAGGCTGTTTGTGACACTTATAGGAATAGCCCAACGGATTGATTGGAAAGAATAACTTTGAGGTGGTTTCATACCCTACCATAATCTCTTCGTTCGTTCTCCGCTATTAATGACTTTGGAGTGACTCTTTGTTGCATGTTGAGGGATAGTTATGTGATCCAATTATGTTATTATTGTTGAGAGGACTTGCACTAGTGAAAGTATGAATCCTAGGCCTTGTTTCAACGCATTGCAATACCGTTTATGCTCACTTTTATCACTTGCTACCTTGCTGTTTTTATATTTTCAGATTACAAAAACCTTTATCTACCATCCATATACTACTTGTATCACCATCTCTTCGCCGAACTAGTGCACCTATACAATTTACCATTGTATTGGGTGTGTTGGGGACACAAGAGACTCTTTGTTATTTGGTTGCAGGGTTGCTTAAGAGAGACCATCTTCATCCTACGCCTCCTACGGATTGATAATCCTTAGGTCATCCACTTGAGGGAAATTTGCTACTGTCCTACAAACCTCTGCACTTGGAGGCCCAACAACGTCTACAAGAAGAAGGTTGTGTAGAAGACATCAAGCTCTTTCTTGGCGCCGTTGCCGGGGAGGTTAGCGCTTGAAGGTATATCTTTAGATCTTGCAATCGAGTCTTTTAGTTTCTTGTTCTATCACTAGTTTAGTTTATAAAAGAAAACTATAAAAAATGGAATTGAGTTTGTCTCATACGCTTCACCTTTTTAATATCTTTCGTGAGTATGATGGAAAGGATAATTGTGCTCAAGTGCTAGAAGAAGAAATCTATAAAATGTTTGGCACTAAATATTTGAATGATGATCATGATTGCAATGTTGTTAGTATGAATTCCTTGAATATCCATGATGCTAATGATATGCAAAGCCACAAGCTTGGGGAAGCTATGTTTGATGAAGATGATATTTTTAGTCTCCCAAGTTTTGATATGCAAATTTATAATGATGATAGCATGCCTCCTACTTATGATGATTATTGTGATGATACATATGCTATAAAAAGTAGTGATGATTATATTTATAAAACTTGTCATGATTATGATTCGCCCTTTTTTGAACATTACTCTTTTAATATGGAAACAATTTATAGTATTCGAGTTTCTTATGGTACTCCCACTATTCCGAATGAGAATAATTTTGCTTATGTGGAGAGTAATAAAAATTATATGCTTGTAGATCATGAAAAGAATGCTTTAGGTGCTGTTTATATTTTTGAATTCATTCATGATGCTACTGAAAATTATTATGAGGGAGGAATGTATGCTTGTAGGAATTTCAATAATATCAAGTTTCCTCTCTATGTGCTTAAAGTTTTAAAGTTATGTTTGTTTTGCCTTCCTATGCTAGTTGATTATTGTTCCCATAAGTTGTTTGCTCACAAATTCCCTATGCATAGGAAGTATGTTAGGATTAAATGTGCTAGTCATATTCTTCATGATGCTCTCTTTATGTTTTAATTCTTATCTTTTATGTGAGCATCGTTGAAATCATCATGCCTAGCTAGGGGCGTTAAATGATAACGCTTGTTGGGAGGCAACGTAATTTTATTATTATTCCTTGCTTTTTGTTCCTGTTTAGTAATAAATAATTCATATAGATTCTGTTTAGATGTGGTTTTATGCTTTTAATTAGTGTTTGTGCCAAGTAGAACCTTCGGGAAGACTTGGGAGAAGTCTTGTTGATCATGCTGTAAAAAAACAGAAACTTTAGCGCTCACGAGAATTGCTTCCATTTTTATTTGGAGAGTGATATTTAGTTAATTCTTTTTGAAGATGATAAATAGATAAATTCCTCAGGTACAGCAATTTATTTGAGAATTTGATGAGTTCCAGAGGTATACGTTTGATCCAGATTACTACAGACTTTTCTGTTTTTGACAAATTCTGTTTTTCATGTGTTGTTTACTTATTTTGATGAATCTATGGCTAGTAAAAGAGTTTATAAACCATAGAGAAGTTGGAATACAGTAGGTTTAACACCAATTTAAATAAAGAATGATTTCATTACAGTACCTTGATGTGGTGATTTATTTTCTTATACTAACGGAGCTTACGAGTTTTCTACTTTAAGTTTTGTGTTGTGAAGTTTTCAAGTTTTGGGTAAAGATTCGATGGACTATGGAATAAGGAGTGGCAAGAGCCTAAGCTTGGGGATGCCCAAGGAACCCCAAGGTAATATTCAAGGATAGCCAAGAGCCTAAGCTTGGGGATTCCCCGGAAGGCATCCCCTCTTTCGTCTTCGTTCATCGGTAACTTTACTTGGAGCTATATTTTTATTTACCACATGATATGTGTTTTGCTTGGAGCGTCATTTTATTTTCTTTAGTTTTGCTTGCTGTTTGAATAAAGTATCAAAATCTGAAATCCTTAAATGTTAGAGATTCTTCATATTGTTGCATGAATATCTTTCGGAGTAGTTTGTTTTTTGCTGTAGTGCTTCACTTATATCTTTTTAGAGCACGGTGGTGGTTTTATTTTATAGAAATAGATGAACTCTCGTGCTTCACTTATATTATTTTGAGAGTCCTAAACAGTATGTAATTTTCTTTGGTTATGAATTTAGTCCTAATATGATGGGTATCCAAGAGGGATATAATAAAAACTTTCATATAGAGTGCATTGAATACTATGAGAAGTTTGATACTTGATGATTGTTTTGAGATATGAAGATGGCGATATTAGAGTCATGCTAGTTGAGTGGTTATGAATTTGAGAAATACTTGTGTTGAAGTTTGTGATTCCCGTAGCATGCACGTATGGTGAACCGTTATGTGATGAAGTCAGAGCATGATTTATTTATTGATTGTCTTCCTTATGAGTGGCGGTCGGGGACGAGCGATGATATTTTCCTTCCAATCTATCCCCCTAGGAGCATGCGCGTAGTACTTTGTTTCAATAACTAATAGATTTTCGCAATAAGTATGTGATTTCTTTATGACTAATGTTGAGTCCATGGATTATACGCACTCTCACCCTTCCACCATTGCTAGCCTCTCTAGTACCGTGCAACTTTCGCCGATACCATAAACCCACCATTTACCTTCCTCAAAACAGCCGCCATACCTACCTATTATGGCATTTCCATAGCCATTCCGAGATATTGTAACATCCCAAATTTTCAATTTGGAATGTTATACATTATATCATCAATGCATACCATATTTTATTTTGCATTTTGGTTGATCCTAGAAATTCTATGCAACTCAATGACCCACAGAGAGAGTTGGGGATTTCGTTATTTTCATATTTGAGTTTTCTCAAATTTTGAGAATAGGATCATTTGATTTTATTTATTTTATCATCAATTATTTCTACTACAAAAATATGAGAGAGGAAATAAAATGACTTTCCCAAAATAAAGAAATATTGAGGATTTAATAATAAAATCAAATAAGATTTTATTTCGGAGTTTTTCGGTGTTTTATTTGAATTTAGGAAAAATATGCGTTTTTCAAAATTGCATTTGGGTCCCAAATAAATGTTCACCTTGTGCGCCTTGATTTTAGAAGCCCGTGAAAATTTATTTTGGAATTTTTGGAGTCCGTCCAGTATTTCTTTTTATTTTTCTTCTGAGCAAAGTAATTAAAAAAACGAACCGACCTACGGGCCATGTCCGACTAGGACTCCGGCCCGAGGGGGCCTTTATAAGCCGGGGGAGGCCCAGCCCCAGCCCCAGCAAACCCTAAGCCGCCCCGTGCTCGCTGCCGCCGCCGCCGCTGCCGCGCCGCCGCCCCGCCGACGCGCCGCCGCCGCCGGACGCCACCGCCGCCGCCGCCGCCGACGTTCGCCGCGCCTCGACTTCCGTGCCATCGGTTTTTTTTAAAAAAGTTCGGTTTTCGTCGGTTTTTCCGTCGGTTCTTTTAGATTCGTTTTTTTAAATAGATCGGTTTTTCCGGTTTATTTAAATAGCGAGCGTTCGTCCGTTCGTTCGTTCTAGCGAGCGTTCATCGTTTTTCTTTTTCTCGGATTAAATCCGCAATTTTTCTGATCGCGATTCGTGATCCGATTTTCGTTTTAGTATAACTTTTCGCTCGTTTATCGGAATCAGGCGATTCAAGCGCCTAGAGTTTCGTCTCGAAAACCTCTATCCGTTTAAATAACTTAAACAAGATTTTGTTACTGTAAAATTTGCCTTAGATCCAGATTACTAGAACGAAGTTGTTTTCTTTCGCCGTTTGACTTTCGTTGCTTTGTTCGATTTGATTCTTTTGCCAACCGGAGTTCTTAAGTTGAACCTTCTGGTTAGATCTCTTATTTGAGTTTTACCTGTGCATTAGATGAGTACTTATCACATGCTTGTTTGTTTGTCTGCGATAGAATACCCGGAGTGCGCTGCTTGTTACTTCGAATCTCTAGGTTTCGCGGATCATCAGCAAGGAAAGTAACACTTTGATCATACTTTTTCTACTACCCAGTTTTATTGCATTAGATCAATCCTCACACATTGCATGACTAGGATCTAATTAAATTGTGGGATGGGAAGTAGATGCGGTAGTACCTATTACCTGTTTATTACCAAACCTTTGGGAGTTACTTCCGCGTTTGCTTATTATGCCATGCTATGCTAGTAGACGTGGGGTGGGTGAGTGATATCCATGACAGATGTGAGTTTTGTTAATTAATGGTTTATCTAAGGTGGCAACTTATACACACATCTGGGTGGATTGAGGCACCTGGGTATTCCAGGACTTGCTTGTTTTCTTTTGGACCGCCACCCAGGCTCAAAGGGATCATGAGACTATTCATACTAGAAACTTTCGTGTGCAGCCACAAGCTATTATGGGCTCTAGCATAGTTGACTAAGTCGTGCGAACTCTTACAGTGGTAGACTAGCAGATGTAGGGGATGTAGGTGGTACGGTCTACCCGATCGTAAGGTGCTAGCGCTTCTGAAAGACCATGTCTCGGTCATCTGTCTTCTCAAACACCCTGTAGTGCGAGAAACCAAACGGAGGCGATCGAGTCTTGTGGTGAAAAGTGCGCAAACCTCTGCAGAGTGTAATAAACTAATCATGGTTAGCCGTGTCCCCGGTTATGGACATCTTGAGTATCTAGTACTTGGATTATCATGTGAATCTCAACATGTTACTCTAAATTAATTTTGTTGGGTTTTGTTTAAATGATGATGCTTAATTGGGATTGAGGATGCTGTCAACCATTCTCAATGTTTAACAACCACCATGATAGTTAAATAAGTTTATTCCTTTGCAGTAGGGAAAAATTAGCTTTTCGCAAAAACTGTAACCATAGAGCTTTCCACCAGCCAAATATGCATGTAGAATAGCTGTTTATTTCCATTACTCTCTATGTGTTACATTGCCAGCATATTCCATGTGCTGACCCGTTTTCGGGCTGCAACGTTAATGTTGCATACTTTTCATACGACGATTAAGGAGTTTTAGGTCGTGGTTCTATACTCAGTGATGCCGTTGGAGTCGATAGACCCACTTATCTTCCAAGCCTTCCGTTGTTATCGTTGTTAGATGGCCTTAAGCCATATTTATTATAATAAGTTCTCTTTTGAGACACTCGATGTAATAAGTGTGTGATTGCTACTCTGTTATAAATCCTTCAAGTACTGTGTGGTGTCAGCATTACTGATCTAGGGATGACACCGGAGCACAGAGATTGGACCGTTTGAGGTCTGGTCGCTACAGATATATTGCCATGCAACTTTCCACCATTCCGTTTATCATGACACATTCACCATTGTCATATTTCTTATCATGATCATGTAGTTGACATCATATTTGTGGCAAAGCCACCATTCATAATTCTTTCATACATGTCACTCATGCATTATTGCACATCCCGGTACACCGCCGGAGGCATTCATATAGAGTCATATTTTGTTCTAAGTATCGAGTTGTAATTCTTGAGTTATAAGAAAAATAAAAGTGTGATGATCATCATTATTAGAGCATTGTCCCAGTGAGGAAAGGATGATGGAGACTATGATTCCCCCACAAGTTGGGATGAGACTCCGGACGAAAATAAATAAATAAAAGAGGCCAAAGAAGCCCAAATAAAAAAAGAGAGAAAAGAGGCCATAAAAAAAGAAAAAAGAGAGAAAGGCCCAAATAAAAAAAATAAAAAAAATGAGAGAAAAAGAGAGAAGGGGCAATGCTACTATCCTTTTACCATACTTGTGCTTCAAAGTAGCACCATGATCTTCATGATAGAGAGTCTCCTATGTTGTCACTTTCATATACTAGTGGGAAATTTTCATTATAGAACTTGGCTTGTATATTCCAATGATGGGCTTCCACAAATTGCCCTAGGTCTTCGTGAGCAAGCAAGTTGGATGCACACCCACTTAGTTTCTTTTTGAGCTTTCATATACTTATAGCTCTAGTGCATCCGTTGCATGGCAATCCCTACTCACTCACATTGATATCTATTGATGGGCATCTCCATAGCCCGTTGATACGCCTAGTTGATGTGAGACTATCTTCTCCTTTTTGTCTTCTCCACAACCACCCTTCTATTCCACCTATTGTGCTATATCCATGGCTCACGCTCATGTATTGCGTGAAGATTGAAAAAATTTGAGAACATAAAAAGTATGAAACAATTGCTTGGCTTGTCATCGGGGTTGTGCATGATTTAAATACTTTGTGTGGTGAAGATGGAGCATAACCAGACTATATGATTTTGCAGGGATAGCTTTCTTTGGCCATGTTATTTTGAAGAGACATAATTGCTTAGTTAGTATGCTTGAAGTATTATTATTTTTATGTCAATATTAAAATTTTGTCTTGAATCTTATGGATCTGAATATTCTTGCCACAATAAAGGGAACTACATGGATAAATATGTTAGGTAGCATTCCACATCAAAAATTCTGTTTTTATCATTTACCTACTCGAGGACGAGCATGAATTAAGCTTGGGGATGCTGATACGTATCCAACATATCTATAATTTTTGATTGTTCCATGCTATTATATTATCAACTTTGGATGTTTATGGGCTTTATTATACACTTTTATATCATTTTTGGGACTAACCTATTAACCCAGAGCCCAGTGCCAGTTTCTATTTTTTTTGCCTATTTTAGGGTTTCGAAGAAAAGGAAAATCAAACGGAGTCCAAATGACCTGAAACTTCACGGAACTTATTTTTGGATCAGAAGAAGCCCAGAAGACTTGGAGTCTATGTAAGGGAAGCTTCGAGGAGGCCACGAGGTAGGGGGCGCGCCCACCCCCCTGGGCGCGCCCTCCACCCTCGTGGGTCCCTCATGGCTCCCCTGACGTACTTCTTCTGCCTATATATCTCCATATACCCTAAAAAGATCGTGGAGCACGATAGATCGGGAGTTCCGCCGCCAGAAGCCTCTGTAGCCACCGAAAGCCAATCTAGACCCGTTCTGACACCCTGCCGGAGGGGAAACCCTCTCCGGTGGCCATCTTCATCATCCCGGTGCTCTCCATGACGAGAAGGGAGTAGTTCTCCCTCGGGGCCGAGGGTATGTACCAGTAGCTATGTGTTTGATCTCTCTCTCTCTCTCTCTCTCGTGTTCTTGAGGTGATACGATCTTGATGTATCGCGAGCTTTGTTATTATATTTGGATCCTATGATGTTTCTTCCCCCCCTCTACTCTCTTGTAATGGATTGAGTTTTCCCTTTGAAGTTATCTTATCGGATTGAGTCTTTAAAGATTTGAGAACACTTGATGTATGTCTTGCCGTGCGTATCTGTGGTGACAATGGGATATCACGTGATTCACTTGATGTATGTTTTGGTGATCAACTTGCGGGTTCCGCCCATGAACCTATGCATAGGGGTTGGCACACGTTTTCGTCGTGATTCTCCGGTAGAAACTTTGGGGCACTCTTTGAGGTTCTATGTGTTGGTTGAATAGATGAATCTGAGATTGTGTGATGCATATCATATAATCATACCCACGGATACTTGAGGTGACATTGGAGTATCTAGGTGACATCAGGGTTTTGGTTGATTTGTGTCTTAAGGTGTTATTCTAGTACGAACTCTAAGGCTGTTTGTGACACTTATAGGAATAGCCCAACGGATTGATTGGAAAGAATAACTTTGAGGTGGTTTCATACCCTACCATAATCTCTTCGTTCGTTCTCCGCTATTAATGACTTTGGAGTGACTCTTTGTTGCATGTTGAGGGATAGTTATGTGATCCAATTATGTTATTATTGTTGAGAGGACTTGCACTAGTGAAAGTATGAATCCTAGGCCTTGTTTCAACGCATTGCAATACCGTTTATGCTCACTTTTATCACTTGCTACCTTGCTGTTTTTATATTTTCAGATTACAAAAACCTTTATCTACCATCCATATACTACTTGTATCACCATCTCTTCGCCGAACTAGTGCACCTATACAATTTACCATTGTATTGGGTGTGTTGGGGACACAAGAGACTCTTTTGTTATTTGGTTGCAGGGTTGCTTAAGAGAGACCATCTTCATCCTACGCCTCCTACGGATTGATAAACCTTAGGTCATCCACTTGAGGGAAATTTGCTACTGTCCTACAAACCTCTGCACTTGGAGGCCCAACAACGTCTACAAGAAGAAGGTTGTGTAGTAGACATCAGTTCATCGTCTTTATCAATGACGGGGAAATATCTTGAATGTTGTGCAAAGAAAACAGACAGACAACACAATAAGTTCTGCTAGCACATTAAGTTGACGTACACCCCTTTCTAAAAAAAGTTCAGGTACAAAATTAGAACAGGTCACAATCAAATGTACTGGCATATCAGTGCTTCACACCCATAGCTCGGATTTAACTAGTATCTGACAAGATTCAGTTGTTACCTCAAATTAGAGCACATCCAGGCAGCCAGCCCTGCCTCTTCTCCCAAAGAAGCAGTGGCCTCCGCCGCGCGATGGAGTAGGCCCTGTGCCATCCATCGTCGAGCAACACGGGAAAGTCTGACGTTGACTCCTGTAATGGACGTCGTCGACGGACCCTGGCACCAGTGACGGCGGCAGGACTTCGATTGATGGATTGACCACTTCTTCGACATGCACGAACACTCGATACAGGTACATCCCTAACGTGGTCCACGGCGGCCTTGGTGGCGACGAATAGTACAACCCCGGTTCCTGCACCGGTATCTCAACACCAATCACCTTCGGTATGGTGGACGGCTTCTTCATCCATGCCATAACCGTCAGAGCCCAGCTGTCTGGAGGAACAAACATACTTACGAGCTCACCTCCAAGGTCGTTGATAAGCTCGTTCATGGACTCGTTGTTCCAAGCACGTCGAGGCATGCCGTGGAAGGTAAGCTTTGTTAAAAACTCAAGCTCAGAGGGCACCGAGCCCCATCCTGGGTGCCACCGATCAAAGCTCACCAGCGCGCCATCGCAGAACAAATGCTGGGAAGATTCGAACACACGACTGCAGTCGAAAGTTGTCCGGAACCTGACGAAGAAATCAGCCGGTGGCGGACAGACTTCGACGAGCAAGTCACTTATTTGGATGCCGTGCGCAATGCCAAGAGCTTTGACAAGGTCGTCCGGCGAGACGGGAGGCCGGTCGCCGTTGATGGTTACCATCAGCACTTTGCCGGCAAACTGGTCGTCAAGCGCCGCCATGCCACTGTTGAGCGACAGCACGCAGCGACCGAAGGCAGGACGGACCTCAGGATCTCCGGCTCGGAGATCCGTTGACCGGCGACATGATAGTGCGCTTGAGTACAGGGAGTACAGGAGGGGGATTTGGGGGAACTGGAGTAGGAATCGAGATTCCAGAGGTGGGGGAGGGGCGGGAGACTGGGGATGAAAAGGTAGCATGAATTTCGAGCACGCGCCAATATGCTCTCGGCGCGCAAGCGCACGAAAACACCGGTGGTGCCCACATGTCGGCCTAAGAGTCCTTATTCCTTTTTTGGAGAGCCCGACCTTTTTTGAGGATCTTTTGAGAGCCCGGCCTGAGAGTCATAATTGACCTGTTTGGCATTGCGTTACTACTCGGCCCATATTCAACGACACCTCACTGGCCCAAACAAGTGTACATCATCGAAAAGACACTGAGCTCAAATTATATAACTTGAAAAAAGGAGATATACTCTGAACACTAGAATGGTGATGCCCTCATTTAGCCCACCAGTAGTTCGAGACAATAAACAGTTCGAAACAACGATATATACAACATTCAAACACTGACTAGTGACTACTACTGACATAAACAACAAGACATGATAGTTCATAAGAAGTCTTGCTACACCACCAAAATGCACCCATCTGCAGCGCTCAGACTCTCGTGATCCAGACGAGAATGACATTCTAAACAGAAGCAACTATTACATAGTAAGAGTGACATAGACGAGGATGACCAAATGACAAGGAATATGCATAACAAAAGAAAGAACTACCCATCCAGAACCAGCAGCAAAGACAACAAAGTCATTCGAAGAGATGATCCAACACCATCATAATTTGCAGCCCCGCTTCAGTGACCAATGATCCGGAGACACCAGTACTCCACCCTTTCTACGCAACACCCAATTACCTATCAACCTGAAGGCTTGAACCACATCACTGCATGTCGTAATTGAGACATCCAAGGATCAAAGTTAATCCGGATGCCTTTGTCATTCTCACCTTCTTTTGGCTGCAGGCTGTATCGTTGACAATCAGGGGAGTTTGCTCCCGAACTCCTAGGGCTCGCCGTGTAGACACAGTTTTCCATAGCAAACAGAGCCTCTCTGCCATCAAGGTCCTTGCCAACGGTGATCTCCTAGTTAATCGAATAATTGAGTCCGAGAAACAGAGAGTGTGAACCAAGGATGTTTACCCGCCTCCAACTAAAAAATCCTAAAGGCCCCAACAAGCTGGTATCCTGCTCATAGACGTAACAACCACTGTCCGGATACTCACGTATTACACGGTGCTTGTATACAGTGGGGTTTTTGGCAATATAACTTTTCCGGCTCATGTGTCCGAATGATCATCAGTCTTTTGCCGTCGTCTGATCGAGCGAGGAACTAGTTGTGCTTCCCTGTTTTTGGCAAAGGTGGTTGTGATTACAAAGGGGCAGTAACTGTAGGGACACTGCATCATATCAAAAAGGACCAGGACATTGTTAATGTAAGATCACATTGTTCAGTATGAGTAGGATAATGCAAGAAACAACATTGATATGTCCCTGTTGGAACTGGGAGGAAAATACAGGGAAATGTATACTGGGTTCGAAAATATAGAAGTGCCATGCATGGTTATACTCATGTTATCTCGCAATCGATTCTTCACAGGAAACTATCATGTCATGCATGTTATGTAATCATGTTCTGTCCTCACAAACAAATTCTTCAAGGTAACTAACAGACCATGCATTGTTATATACTCGTGTTCTGTGGGCAAATTTTTTGTGAGGATATTATTCTAGCCATTGATTGCTGAAGGGTGAATATAGGTATGTACACATAGTAAAGAAATGTAACTCCTGCGCCAGGGTGCTACGCTGCACGAACTCGTGCCAAACTCGAGATTTGTTTCTTTACTATACATGCACGCAACGATTTAATGGACATTGTAATATCAACATGTGATGGGGAGCTCTAAAATTGAATTTGAAAATTATAAAACGAAAAGATTCAAAACAAATAAACTGGGAGAGAGGGAGTATATCGTAGGATGTGTCCCGTACAAAATAAGTCCCTTGGTTTGTCACCGCGCAGATGCAGTTAGAAAGGAGCACAGCGTCTTCCTACTCGTACGGCAACAAATCGGCCGCAGACAGCATGGTCCACCTTTGACCGCCATGTGCAAGGTTCGTGCTATCTTATTCAATCTCACCGTGGTTCCATCGTACCAATTCATGCGGTAGCCCGTTGCATGGCTGATCCCAATGTTGGACAAAGGTTCTACGGGAACGGTTTCACTATTGTAAATCTTGTGCAAATTGATGTTGGTACCCTCCCGTACATATGCAAGCCAATCTTCACTCGCACCGAGCCTAACCTGTGAAACAGTGGGCAGGGGGAGAATTAGGAAATGGACATGGAAGTAGTCTTTAGAATGCATTTACTACGTGATCAAACTCATCTTACCTGCTCATCGGAGGAAATCCGAGTGCCCCTCAACGTCGACATCTCAAGGGCGTCAACTTGCAACTACGGCCACGCCGCGCTGGAGAGACCCCCAAGGAAACATCCTCGTGCGTTCCACGGAACATCAAGATGCATTTGTATGAGTAGTTTATCTTGTGAGAGAAAAGGATGAACGAGGGAAGGCCTCTAGAGATAGAGATGGACACTACTACTACCAATATGCTGGCCCGTGCGTTGCAATGGATCCAAAGTAGTAGAATAATACTTGTTCACGTGCTTGAAATATAAACACTCTAGTTTTGATATACATGTGTCAGCAGACATGACAGCTTGTCCATGGAAGTTGAACCACGGCGACCATCACGTTTCTTGTTTCTACCACTGCCACACCCACACGCGATTCCCACGACGCCGCTCCAACCCCTGTACAGCACCGACGTGGCTATCACTGCCTTACCCTGCCTTTCCTTCGCTGACAGGTGGGACCCACTATGGGTCCCACATGTTAGTGACAGAATGGTAGGATTGTTTCGCGTCAGGGGATCCTCATCCCCCCGACGTGCCCCTCATCCCTCTCGGCCCCACCGCTCCTCTGCCTTTGTGTGCATGACATGCGGGCCAGCTGAACTGCGGCGACCATCAACTTTCTACCACAGACACCCGATTGGACGCGGTTTGCCTGCTCCGCTGCTGTGCTCCGATCCGTACTCCCGCACCATCAATTTTCATCCAGCGGCTGTGACACATTTCGTCCCGGGCATCAATCCTCAGCTGAGTACTTATGTACTACAGGTAGTACCCGCCGGTGTGGCCATCTACGCCTCGTAACGCCCCGACGCCCAGCTGTGGCACCCTCGCCACGGCCACGCACCACCGGCCGGTTCATCTCGAACGAGTGAGTCGCGAACACACCACCACCATGAGAATGACATGTGGGCAGCCGCATTTAAGGTCCGCATGTCATTGACTCATAGGCCAGGCACTAAGCCACCAAAGTTCGGTCCTGTGGGCCCCGAGAGGGAAATGTAACTCCTGCGGCAGGCCTTGTGGTGCTCCCGCAGTACGAGCTCGTGCCAAACCCGGAATTTGTTTCTTACTACTACTCCCAACTACTAGTAAGGTACACGTGCATTGCACGAATGAGATTCTGGTGGTTTGTGCATTATGCTTCTACATGTGGAGTCTTCTAAATTCTACATGTGGCAAAATCTGGTGCAATGTAGATGATATCCAATGGCCAGTAGTGCTCGGATTTGCCATCTTTGTACCGTCAGATTGGCTTCATCCAATGACCAACTTTCAAAGTTATTCACACACTATATAGGGGTTTAAATGTTTGGTTTGAAGCCTAAGGTTGCCACGCCTAAGCTTAGGCGTGCCACAAGTGTGTTTGGTTGCGTTCTCGTCTCAGCATAGTTGTTCCCTCTTCATGCATGATCAACTCAACACCCCTCTTCATGTATGCTCTCTTCATGCATGCTTCTAGTGTATTTGTGCTAAGCTAGTGTGGACTCATGCACCCTCCATACACTCTACCAAACACCCAAAAGTGGGTCGAGAAGGGAACTCTTGGGATCATGCACTCTTCATACACCCTACCAAACACACCAGGCTTGTGTTTGGTTCATTGCTACACTTGTGGCTTGCCACACTTTTCTAGATACATGGTCCACATGTCATAGAATCAAGTTCTTGGCAAATCTTGCCACACTTGTGGTGGCCATTTTGTTAGCCACATTTTTTGTGGCAGACACACTTTGCCTAAGCTTAGTTGTGGCAAAGTTAGGTCATGAATGAAGTTCAACCATGGAGTCTTCTAGATTCTACATGTGGCAGAATCTGGTGGAATGTAGATGATATCCAACGGCCAGTAGTGCTCGGATTTGCCATCTTTGTACCATCGGATTGGCTTCATCCAACGACCAACTTTCAAAGTTATTCACACACTATATAGGGGGTATAGATATAGATGTGCCGGCCCGTTGCAATGGATCCAAAGTATATCTATTTAGTGGAGTGCACTCTAAACACATTATCTATTTATTTTTCTCTAACCTTTCGTAGCCATGCAACCAAGCCACATAAGCTTCATGGGTGCCCCCCACATCATATTATTCATACTACGTTGACTGAAAAAAAGATAAATCACCCAAAACAAGATCTTCCCATTTTTTGTTCCTACGATGTGTGCCGTGCACGTACCTACTAGTTGTATAGTGGTAGTACTAGTTGTATAGTACAAACTTGGTACTAGTAGGAGTAGAGTAGTACGGAATGCTCCTACTCTATCAACGAGCCCCATCTGACACCAAATTTCTTGGCTTCCGTGCTACAGCTAGATCTTCCCCATTTCTGTTTTCCAACCCGGCGGCGGGCGGGGTGCGGTTTGCCAATAGTCGGTTTGCTCAACGGCGGTCCCACATGAAAGTGAAAATGCTAGGCAACACGCCTTCCCTAAGCTATGTGTCATGCCGGACGGGCCGTGAGTACTCCCGATTCCCGGGCGTGTGTGGGGAGTGCGACGCGAACGCGCAGCCTTTTCCTTTTACTAGCAATGTGCCCGTGCGTTGCGACAGATCCAAAGTAGTAGAATAGTAGTACTTGTTCACAAACTTGAAAGAAATCACTCTTGTTTTGATATACTCCTAATATATTACTCCCTCCGTTCCTAAATATTGTCTTTTTAGAGATTTCAAATGGACTATCACATACGGATTATATAGACATATTTTGAAGTGTAGATTCACTCATTTTGCTCCGTATGTAGTCACTTATTGAAATCTCTAGAAAGACAAATATTTAGAACGAGGGAGTACTTTTCACTCAAAATATATTCTCAGGCTGTAGGGAGGGATGTGGTTGCTGCTACCTCTTGAGCACTGCGTTGGATTTCCCCGAAGAGGAGAGGATGATGCAGCAAAGTAGCGTAAGTATTTCCCTCAGTTTTTGAGAACCAAGGTATCAATCCAGTAGGAGGCTACGCGTGAGTCCCTCGTACCTACACAAAAACAATAGCTCAACGCAACCAACGCGCTTAGGGGTTGTCAATCCCTTCACGGTCACTTACGAAAGTGAGATCTGATAGAGATGATAAATAATATTTTTGGTATTTTTGGTATAGAGATGCAAAGTGAAAAGTAAAAGGCAAAGTAAAAGCAAAGCAATAATAAAGTGATGGAGATTGATATGATGAGAAAGAGACCCGGGGGCCATAGGTTTCACTAGTGGCTTCTCTCAAGAGCATAAGTATTCTACGGTGGGTGAACAAATTACTGTTGAGCAATTGACAGAATTGAGCATAGTTATGAGAATATCTAGGTATGATCATGTATATAGGCATCACGTCCGAGACAAGTAGACCGACTCCTGCCTGCATCTACTACTATTACTCCACTCATCGACCACTATCCAGCATGCATCTAGAGTATTAAGTTAAAAACAGAGTAACGCCTTAAGCAAGATGACATGATGTAGAGGGATAGTTTCATGCAATATGATAAAAACCCCATCTTGTTATCCTCGATGGCAATGATACAATACGTGCCTTCTGCCCCTTCTGTCACTGGGAAAGGACACCGCAAGATCGAACCCAAAGCTAAGCACTTCTCCCATGGCAAGAAAAACCAATCTAGTAGGCCAAACCAAACTGATAATTCGAAGAGACTTGCAAAGATAACCAATCATACATAAAAGAATTCAGAGAAGATTCAAATATTATTCATAGATAGACTTGATCATAAACCCACAATTCATCGGTCTCAACAAACACACCGCAAAAAGAAGATTACATCGAATAGATCTCCACAAGAGAGGGGGAGAACATTGTATTGAGATCCAAAAAGAGAGAAGAATCCATCTAGCTACTAACTATGGACCCGTAGGTCTGAAGTAAACTACTCACACTTCATCGGAGGGCTTGGATGATGATGTAGAAGCCCTCCGTGATCGATGCCCCCTCCGACGAGCTCCAGAAGGCCCCAAGATGGGATCTCGTGGATACAGAAAGTTGCGGCGGTGGAATTAGGTTTTTGGCTCCGTATCTGATCGTTTGGGGGTACGTGGATATATATAGGAGGAAGAAGTACGTCGGTGGAGCAACAGGGGGCCCACGAGGGTGGAGGGCGCGCCTGGGGGGGGGGGCAGGCGCGCCCCCTACCTCGTGGCCTCCTGTTAATTGGCTTGACGTAGGGTCCAAGTCTCCTGAGTTGTATTCGGTGAGAAAATCACGTTCCCGAAGGTTTCATTCCGTTTGGACTCCGTTTGATATTCCTTTTCTTCGAAACCCTAAAACAGGCAAAAACAACAATTCTGGGCTGGGCCTCCGGTTAATAGGTTAGTCCCAAAAATAATATAAAAGTGGATAATAAAGCCCAATAATGTCCAAAACAGTAGATAATATAGCATGGAGCAATCAAAAATTATAGATACGTTGGAGACGTATCAAGCATCCCCAAGCTTAATTCCTGCTCGTCCTCGAGTAGGTAAATGATAAAAACAGAATTTTTGATGCGGAGTGCTACTTGGCATAATTTCAATGTAAATCTTCTTAATTGTGGTATGAATATTCAGATTCAAAAGATTCAAGACAAAAGTTCATGTTGACATAAAAATAATAATACCTCAAGCATACTAACAAAGCAATTATGTCTTCTCAAAATAACATGGCCAAAGAAAGCTATCCCTACAAAATCATATAGTCTGGCTATGCTCTATCTTCACCACACAAAGTATTTAAATCATGCACAACCCCGATGACAAGCCAAGCAATTGTTTCATACTTTTGACATTTTCAAAACTTTTTCGATCTTCACGCAATACATGAGCGTGATCCATGGATATAGCACTATATGTGGAATAGAATGGTGGTTGTGGAGAAGACAAAAAGAGGGGAAGATAGTCTCACATCAACTAGGCGTATCAACAAGCTATGGAGATGCCCATCAATAGATATCAATGTGAGTGAGTAGGGATTGCCATGCAACGGATGCACTAGAGCTATAAGTATATGAAAGCTCAACAAAAGAAACTAAGTGGGTGTGCATCCAACTCACTTGCTCACGAAGACCTAGGGCATTTTGAGGAAGCCCATCATTGGAATAACAAGCCAAGTTCTATAATGAAAAATTCCCACTAGTATATGAAAGTGACAGAATGAGAGACTCTCTATCATGAAGACCATGGTGCTACTTTGAAGCACAAGTGTGGTAAAAGGATAGTAACATTGTCCCTTCTCTCTTTTTCTCTCATTTTTTGGGACTTCTCTTGTTTTATGGCCTCTTTTTCTTTTTTTTCTTTTTCGTCCGGAGTCTCATCCCGACTTGTGGGGGAATCATAGTCTCCATCATCCTTTCCTCACTTGGGACAATGCTCTAAAAATGATGATCATCACACTTTTTATTTTCCTTACAACTCAACAATTACAACTCAATACTTAGAACAAAATATGACTCTATATGAATGCCTCCGGTGGTGTACCGGGATATGCAATGAATCAAGAGTGACATGTATGAAAGAATTATGAACGGTGGCTTTGCCACAAATACGATGTCAACTACATGATAATGCTAGCAATATGACAATGATGGAGCGTGTCATAATGAACCGAGCGGTGGAAAGTTGCATGGCAATATATCTCGGAATGGCTATGGAAATGCCATGATAGGTAGGTATGGTGGCTGTTTTGAGGAAGGTATTTGGTGGGTGTATGATACCGGCGAAAAGTGTGCGGTATTAGAGAGGCTAGCAATGGTGGAAGGAAGGAAAGTGTGTATAATCCATGGACTCAACATTAGTCATAAAGAACTCATATATTTATTGCAAAAATCTAGAAGTTATCAAAGCAAAGTATTACGCGCATGCTCCTAGGGGGATAGATTGGTAGGAAAAGACCATCGCTCGTCCCCGACCGCCACTCATAAGGAAGACAATCAATAAATAAATCATGCTCCGACTTCATCACTTAATGGTTCACCATACGTGCATGCTACGGGAATCACAAACTTTAACACAAGCATTTCTCAAATTCACAACTACTCAACTAGCATGACTCTAATATCACCATCCTCATATCTCAAAACAATTATCAAGCATCAATTTTTTTCTAAGTATTCAACGCACTCGAAAGAAAGTTTTACAAATCTTGAATACCAAGCATATTTATTATTAAGCAAATTACCATGCTATTAAGACTCTCAAAATAATCTAAGTGAAGCATGAGAGATCAATAGTTTCTATAAAACAAATCCACCACCGTGCTCTAAAAGATATAAGTGAAGCACTAGAGCAAAATTATAAAAACTCAAAAGATATAAGTGAAGCACATAGAGTATTATATCAAATTCCAAATTATGTATGGCTCTCTCAAAAGGTGTGTACAGCAAGGATGATTGTGGTAGACTAACAAACAAAGACTCAAATCATAAAAGACGCTCCAAGCAAAACACATATCATGTGGTGAATAAAAATATAGCTCCAAGTAAAGTTACCGATAGAAGTAGATGAAAGAGGGGATGCCTTCCGGGGCATCCCCAAGCTTTGACTCTTGCCACTCCTTGTTCCATAATCCATCAAATCTTTACCCAAAACTTGAAAACTTCACAACACAAAACTCAAAGTAGAAAATCTCGTGAGCTCCGTTAGCGAAAGAAAACAAAAGATCACTTCAAGGTACTGTAACGAACTCATTCTTTATTTATATTGGTGTTATACCTACTGTATTCCAACTTCTCTATGGTTCATAAACTATTTTACTAGCCATAGATTCATCAAAATAAGCAAACAACACACGAAAAACAGAATCTGTCAAAAACAGAACAGTCTGTAGTAATCTGTAGCTAGCGCAAGATCTGGAACCCCAAAAATTCTAAAATAAATTTCTGGACGTGAGGAATTTATATATTAATCATATTCAAAAATAATTAACTAAATATCACTCTCCAAATAAAAATGACAGCAGTTCTCGTTAGTGCTAAAGTTTCTGTTTTTTACAGCAAGTTCAACAAGACTTTCCCCAAGTCTTCCCAATGGTTCTACTTGGCACAAACACTAATTAAACACAAAAAACACAACCAAACAGAGGCTAAATAATTTATTTATTTAATAACAGCAAGGATAAATATTGGGTTGTCTCCCAACAAGCACTTTTCTTTAAAGCCTTATAGCTAGGCATACTATTTCAATGATGCTCAGATGAAAGACAAGAATTGAAGCACAAAGAGAGCATCATAAAACACGTGACAAAAACATCTAAGTCTAACATACTTCCTATGCATAGGCATCTTATAGTCAAACAAATTATCAAGGCAAGCAATAACTAGCATATGCAAGGAAGCAGAAAGAAACAATAGCAATCTCAACATAACGAGAGGTAATTTAGTAACATGAAAATTTCTACCATCATATTTTCCTCTCTCGTAATAATTACATGTAGGATCATAAGAAAATTCAACAAAATAGCTATCACATAAATATTTTCAACACGATCCACATGCATGCAAAGTTGACACTCTTCCAAAATAGTGGGATTAACATTAACTAAAGTCATGACCTTTCCAAACCCACTTTTATAAAAAGTTTCATAAGATTGAACATTCTCCAAATATGTGGGATCTAAAGTTGACACTCTTCCAAACTCACTTTCAATAATATTGCAAACACTATTATCAATCTCATATTCATCATGGGGCTTAAATAAAATTTCAAGATTATAAGAAGAATCACCCCAATCATGATCATTGCAACAAGTATAGGTCATAGCAAAACTAGCATCCCCAAGCTTAGGGTTTTGCATATTATTAGCACAATTTATATGAATAGAATTTATACTATCATCATTTCAATAATGCTTTTTATTCAAAGATCCATTGGGAATCACTCCATAAGGTACTTTATCACAATTTTCAGATTCACGAATTTCAAGCAAAACTTCATAAAGATAATCTAGTGCACAAAACTCACTAGCAATTGGTTCATTATAATTGGATCTCTTAAAAAGATTAGCAAGCGGATGAGGATCCATAGATCTTAGGTTCTCTGTTTAGTAATAAATAAACAACTATTCCAACCATACGAGCAAACAAGAAATGGGGAAAAAGAGGCAAATACAGAAAGAGAGGGAGGATAGAGAGAGAGAGGGCCAATAAAACGGCAAGGGTGAAGTGGGGGAGAGGAAAACGAGAGGCAAATGGCAAATAATGTAATGCAGGAGATAGGGATTGTGATGGGTACTTGGTATGTTGACTTTTTCGTAGACTCCCCGGCAACGGCGCCAGAAATTCTTCTTGCTACCTCTTGAGCACTGCGTTGGATTTCCCCGAAGAGAAGAGGATGATGCAGCAAAGTAGCGTAAGTATTTCCCTCAGTTTTTGAGAACCAAGGTATCAATCCAGTAGGAGGCTACGCGCGAGTCCCTCGTACCTACACAAAAACAATAGCTCAACGCAACCAACGCGCTTAGGGGTTGTCAATCCCTTCACGGTCACTTGCGAAAGTGAGATCTGATAGAGATGATAAATAATATTTTTGGTATTTTTGGTATAGAGATGCAAAGTGAAAAGTAAAAGGCAAAGTAAAAAAGCAAAGCAATAATAAAGTGATGGAGATTGATATGATGAGAAAGAGACCCGGGGGCCATAGGTTTCACTAGTGGCTTCTCTCAAGAGCATAAGTATTCTACGATGGGTGAACAAATTACTGTTGAGCAATTGACAGAATTGAGCATAGTTATGAGAATATCTAGGTATGATCATGTATATAGGCATCACGTCCGAGATAAGTAGACCGACTCCTGCCTGCATCTACTACTATTACTCCACTCATCGACCGCTATCCAGCATGCATCTAGAGTATTAAGTTAAAACAGAGTAACACCTTAAGCAAGATGACATGATGTAGAGGGATAGTTTCATGCAATATGATAAAAAACCCATCTTGGTATCCTCAATGGCAACGATACAATACGTGCCTTGCTTCCCCTTTTGTCACCGTGAAAGGACACCACAAGATCGAACCCAAAGCTAAGCACTTCTCCCATGGCAAGAAAAACCAATCTAGTAGGCCAAACCAAACTGATAATTCGAGGAGACTTGCAAATATAACCAATCATACATAAAAGAATTCAGAGAAGATTCAAATATTATTCATAGATAGACTGGATCATAAACCCACAATTCATCGGTCTCAACAAACACACCGCAAAAAGAAGATTACATCGAATAGATCTCCACGAGAGAGGGGGAGAACATTGTATTGAGATCCAAAAAGAGAGAAGAAGCCATCTAGCTACTAACTATGGACCCGTAGGTCTGAAGTAAACTACTCACACTTCATCGGAGGGGCTTGGATGATGATGTAGAAGCCCTCCGTGATCGATGCCCCCTCCGACGGAGCTCCGAAATAGGCCCCAAAATGGGATCTCGTGGATACAGAAAGTTGCGGCGGTGGAATTAGGTTTTTGGCTCTGTATCTGATCGTTTGGGGGTACGTGGATATATATAGGAGGAAGAAGTACGTTGGTGGAGCAACAAGGGGCCCACGAGGGTGGAGGGCAAGCCTGCGGGGGGGGGGGGGGCAGGCGC
>NC_053023.1:305492143-305506483 GCF_003073215.2 Triticum urartu
AACATAATTTTTTTGATGTGCAATGCTTCCTAACATATTTATCAATGTAATTTTCTTTATTGTGGCATGAATGTTCAGATCCGAAAGATTCAAGATAAAAGTTTAATATTGACATAAAAATAATAATACTTCAAGCATACTAACTAAGCAATCATGTCTTCTCAAAATAACATGGCCAAAGAAAGTTATCCCTACAAAATCATATAGTCTGGCTATGCTCTACCTTCATCACACAAAATATTAAATCATGCACAACCCCGATGACAAGCCAAGAAATTGTTTCATACTTTTGATGTTCTCAAACTTTTTCAACTTTCACGCAATATATGAGCGTGAGCCATGGACATAGCACTATGGGTGGAATGGAATGGTGGTTGTGGAGAAGACAAAAATGAGAAGATAGTCTCACATCAACGAGGCGTATCAACGGGCTATGGAGATGCCCATCAATAGATATCAATGCGAGTGAGTAGGGATTGCCATGCAACGGATGCACTAGAGCTATAAGTGTATGAAAGCTTAACAAAAGGAACTAAGTGGGTGTGCATCCAACTCGCTTTCTCACGAAGACCTAGGGCAATTTGAGGAAACCCATCATTGGAATATACAAGCCAAGTTCTAATATGTAAAATTCCCACTAGTTTACGGAAGTGACAACATAAGAGACTCTCTATCATGAAGATCATGGTGCTACATTGAAGCACAAGTGTGGAAAAAGGATAGTAACATTGTCCCTTCTCTCTTTTTCTCTCATTTTTTTATTTGGGCGTTTTTTTCTTTTGGCCTCTTTTTTTTCGTCCGGAGTCTCATCCCGACTTGTGGGGGAATCATAGTCTCCATCATCCTTTCCTCACTGGGACAATGCTCTAATAATGATGATCATCACACTTCTTTTTACTTACAACTCAAGAATTACAGCTCAATACTTAGAACAAAATATGACTCTGTGTGAATGCCTCCGGCGGTGTACCGGGATGTGCAATGAATCAAGAGTGACATGTATGGAAATTATGAAAGGTGGCTTTGCCACAAATACGATGTCAACTACATGATCATGCATGGAAATATGACAATGATGAAGCGTGTCATAACAAACGGAATGGTGGAAAGTTGCATGCCAATATATCTCGGAATGGCTATGGAAATGCCATAATAGGTAGGTCTGGTGGCTGTTTTGAGGAAGGTGTATGGTGGGTGTATAATACTGGCGAAAAGTGTGCGGTAATAGAGAGTCTATTAAATGTGGAAGGGTGAGGGTGCGTATAGTCCATGGACTCAACATTAGTCATAAAGAACTCACATACTTATTGGAAAAATCTATTAGTTATCGAAACAAAGTACTACGCGCATGCTCCTCGGGGGATAGATTGGTAGGAAAAGACCATCGCTCGTCCCCGACCGCCACTCATAAGGAAGGCAATCAATAAATAAATCATGCTCCGACTTCATCACATAATGGTTCACCATACGTGCATGCTATGGGAATCACAAACTTCAACACACGTATTTCTCAAATTCACAACTACTCAACTAGCATGACTCTAATATCACCATCTCCATATCTCAAAACAATTATCAAGTATCAAACTTCTCATAGTATTCAATGCACTTATATGAAAGTGTTTATTATTCCTAAAAGCAAATTACCATGTTGTTCTAAAGGACTCTCAAAATAATATAAATGAAGCATGAGAGATCAATTATTTCTATAAAATGAAACCACCACCGTGCTCTAAAAGATATGAGTGAAGCACTAGAGCAAAAACTATATAGCTCAAAAGATATAAGTGAAGCACATAGAGTATTCTAATAAATTCCGATTCATGTGTGTCTCTCTAAAAAGGTGTGTACAGCAAGGATGATTGTGGTAAACTAAAAAGAAAAGACTCAAATCATACAAGACTCTCCAAGCAAATCACATATCATGTGGTGAATAAAAATATATCTCCAAGTAAAGTTACCGATGAATGAAGACAAACGAGGGGATGCCTTCTGGGGCATCCCCAAGCTTAGGCTTTTTGGTGTCCTTGTATTTACCTTGGGGCGCCTTGGGAATCCCCAAGCTTAGGCTCTTGCCACTCCTTGTTCCATAATCCATCAAATCTTTACCCAAAACTTGAAAACTTCGCAACACAAAACTTAACAGAAAATCTCGTGAGTTCCGTTAGCGAAAGAAAACAAAACACCACTTCAAGGTACTGTAATTAACTCATTATTTATTTATATTGGTTTTAAAACTACTGTATTCCAACTTTTATATGCTTCATAAACTCTATTACTACCCATAGATTCATCAAAATAAGCAAACAACACACGAAAAAACAGAATCTGTCAAAAACAGAACAGTCTGTAGTAATATGTAATTAACGCAAACTTATGGAACCCAAAAAATTCTAAAATAAATTTATGGACGTGAGGAATTTATCTAGTAATCATCTGCAAAAATAATTAACTAAATATCACTCTCGAGTAAAAAATGGCAGCAATTCTCGTGAGCACTAAAGTTTCTGTTTTTTTACAGCAAGATCAAAAAGACTTTCCCCAAGTCTCCCCAACGGTTCTACTTGGCACAAACACTAATTAAACAGAAAAATCACAACCAAAACAGAGTATATATAAATTATTTATTACTAAACAGGAACAAAAAGCAAGGAATAAAAATAAAATTGGGTTGCCTCCCAACAAGCGCTATCGTTTAACGCCCCTAGCTAGGCATAAAAGCGAAGATAGATCTAGGTATTGTCATCTTTGGTAGGCAATCCATAAGTGGATCTCATTATAGATTGATATGGTAATTTAATTTAATTTCTAGGGAAGTGTTCCATGCCTTTCCTTAATGGAAATTGGAATCTAATATTCCCTTCCTTCATATCAATAATTGCACCAATCGTTCTAAGGAAATGTCTACCAATAATAATAGGACATGAAGGATTGCAATCTATATCAAGAACAATGATATCTACGGGCACATAATTCCTATTTGCAACAATAAGAACATCATTAATTTTTCCCATAGGTTTCTTAATAGTGGAATCCGCAAGGTGCAAGTTTAAAGAACAATCATCAAATTCACGGAAACCTAGCAAATCACACAAAGTTTTTGGGATCGTGGAAACACTAGCACCCAAATCACACAAAGCATAGCATTCATGATCTTTAATTTTAATTGTAGGTTCCCACTCATCATAAAGTTTTCTAGGGGTAGAAACTTCCAAGTTAAGTTTTTCTTCATAAGATTGAAGCAAAGCATCAATGATATGTTTAGTAAAAGCATTATTTTGACTATAAGTATGAGGAGAATTTAGCACGGATTGCAACAAGGAAATACAATCTATTAAAGAACAATTATCATAATTAAATTCCTTGAAATCCAAGATAGTGGGTTCATTGCCATTTAAAGTTTTAACCTCTTCAATCCCACTTTTAGCAATTTTTGCATCAAGATCTAAAAACTCCAAATCATTGGGACGCCTTCTCGCTAAAGTTGACTCATCTCCAGTCCCATCATTATCAAGATTCATATTGCAAAACAAGGATTTAATAGGGGACACATCTATCACTTTTAGATCTTCATCTTTATTATCATGAAAACTAGAAGAACACGCTTTCACAAAGCAATCTTTCTTAGCACGCATCCTAGCGGTTCTTTCTTTGCACTCATCAATGGAAATTATCATGGCTTTGAGAGACTCATTGATATCATGTTTAGGTGGAATAGATCTAAGTTTCAAAGAATCAACATCAAGAGAAATTCTATCCACATTCCTAGCCAATTCATCAATCTTAAGCAATTTTTCTTCAATCAAACCATTGAAACTCTTTTGCGAACCAATAAATTCTTTAATACTAGATTCAAAATCAGAGGGCATCTTTTTCTAATTTCCATAAGAATTGTTGTAGGAATTACCATAATTATTAGAGGAATTACTAGGAAACGACCTAGGATTAAAATTACCTCTATACGCGTTGTTACCAAAATTGTTCCTACCAACAAAATTCACATCCATAGATTCATTATTATTCTCAATCAAAGTAGACAAAGGCATATCATTAGGATCAGTAGGAGAACTCTTATTAGAAAACAATTTCATAAGTTCATCCATCTTTCCACTCAAAACATTAATCTCTTCAATCGCATGAACTTTTTTACTAGTAGATCTTTCAGTGTGCCATTGAGAATAATTAACCATAATATTATCTAGGAGTTTAGTAGCTTCTCCTAAAGTGATTTCCATAAAAGTGCCTCCGACGGCCGAATCTAAAATATTTCTAGAAGAAAATTCAACCCAGCATAAAAATTTTGTATAATCATCCATAAATTCAATGCATGTGTAGGGCAATTACGTATCATCAATTTCATCCTCTCCGAAGATTGTGCAACATGCTCATGATCAAGTTGCTTAAAATTAATAATATCGTTTCTAAGAGAGATGATCTTAGCGGGAGGAAAATACTTAGAGATAAAAGCATCTTTGCACTTATTCCATGAATTAATACTATTTTTAGGCAAAGACAAAAACCAAGCTTTAGCACGATCTCTAAGCGAAGACGGAAATAGCTTAAGTTTAACAATATCATTATTCACATATTTATTCTTTTGCATATCACACAAATCAACAAAGTTGTTTAGATGGGTAGCGGCATCTTCACTAGGAAGGCTAGAAAACAGATCTTTCATGACAAGATTCAGCAAAGCAGTATTAATCTCACAAGATTCAGCATCGGTAAGGGGAGCAATCGGAGTGCTAATAAAATCATTATTGTTGGTATTGGCAAAGTCACACAATTTAGTATTATCTTGAGCCATCGTGACAAGCAAGCAATCCAACACACAAGCAAACAAGAGAAGAAAAGGCGAACAGAAAGAGAGGGCGAATAAAACGGCAAGGGTGAAGTGGGGGAGAGGAAAACGAGAGGCAAATGGCAAATAATGTAATGCGAAGGATAAGAGTTGTGATGGGTACTTGGTATGTCTTGACTTGGCATAGATCTCCCCAGCAACGGCGCCAGAAATCCTTCTTGCTACCTCTTGAGCATGTGTTGGTTTTCCCTTGAAGAGGAAAGGGTGATGCAGCAAAGCAGCGTAAGTATTTCCCTCAGTTTTTGAGAACCAAGGTATCAATCTAGTAGGAGACCATGCGCGAGTAACCTCGTATCTACACAAACAAATAATAACCTCGCAACCAACGCGAGAAAGGGGTTGTCAATCCCTTCACGGCCACTTGCAAGAGTGAGATCTGATAGAGAGAATGATAATAAGATAAATATTTTTAGTATTTTCATGATATAGATTGAAAGTAAAGATTGCAAAATAAAATAGATTGCAAACTTGTATGATGGAGAATAGACACGGGGGCCATAGGTTTCACTAGTGGCTTCTCTCAAGATAGCATAAGTATTACGGTGGGTGAACAAATTACTGTCGAGCAATTGATAGAAGAGCGAATAATTATGAGAATATCTAGGTATGATCATGTATCTAGGCGTCACATCCGTGACAAGTAGACCGACTCCTATCTGCATCTACTACTATTACTCCACACATCGACAACTATCCAGCATGCATCTAGAGTATTAAGTTCATAAGAACGGAGTAACGCCTTAAGCAAGATGACATGATGTAGAGGGATAAACTCATGCAATATGATATAAACCCCATCTTTTTATCCTCGATGGCAACAATACAATACGTGTCATTTACCCTACTATCACTGGGATCGAGCACTGCAAGATTGAACCCAAAGCTAAGCACTTCTCCCATTGCAAGAAAGATCAATCTAGTAGGCCAAACCAAACTGAAAATTCAAAGAGACTTGCAAATATAACCAATCATACATGAAATAATTCAGAGAAGATTCAAATATTGTTCATAGATAATCTTGATCATAAACCCACAATTCATCGGATCTCGACAAACACACCGCAAAAAGAGTTACATCGAATAGATATCCAAGAGAATCGAGGAGAACTTTGTATTGAGATCCAAAGAGAGAGAAGAAGCCATCTAGCTAATAACTATGGACCCGAAGGTCTGAGGTAAACTACTCACACATCATCAGAGGGGCCATGGAGTTGATGTAGAGGCCCTCCATGATCAATGCCCCCTCCGGCAGAGCTCCGGAAAAGGCCCCAGGATGGGATCTCTTGGGTACAGAAGGTTGCGGTGGTGGAATTAGGTTTTCATGGTGCTCCTGGATGTTTGCGGGGTACGTAGATATATATAGGAGGAAGAAGTAGGTCGGTGGAGCCACGAGGGGCCTACGAGGGTGGAGGGTGCGCCCCCCTGCCACATGGCCTCCTCGTTGATTGCTTGACGTCCACTCCAAGTCCTCTAGATCATGTTTGTTCCAAAAATCACGCTCCCGAATGTTTCATTCCGTTTGGACTCCGTTTGATATTCCTTTTCTACGAAACACTGAAATAGGCAAAAAAACAACAATTTGGGCTGGGCCTCCGGTTAATAGGTTAGTCCCAAAAATAATATAAAAGTGTAAAATAAATCCCATTAACATCCAAAACAGATAATATAATAGCATGGAGCAATCAAAAATTATCGATGCGTTGGAGACGTATCACGTCGCAACAATAAGTAGATGATTAGATCCGCGTTTGTCCTACTTTAGTATGCATGTAATTGCTTTCTTTGGTGTGTGGAAATGTTATGTGTGTAGTCACTTGTGTAATTGTATGCTTAATTTGGTTATGCAATGCTATCTTTTTAAGTATATATGTTGATGCTGTAGACAAAGCATAGATGTTGTGCGGACAAAGAAAATCACATCGCACATGGACTAAACGATGGAACCCGTCGGTGATGTTTTCATCAATCACTCACAATTGTATACCAGCAATCGTTTGCTCACAACACACACAGCTTGTTAACCGTAGTCGTTTGTGTTGTTATTGGTCTTCGCACACGTCTCCGGTTACAGACCTGTTTGCCTTGTATCACACACATCTTGTTCATTTGAACCATTTTTGTTCACATGTCTCAACACAAATAGTTCATCCGAGTGAATCGCATGCCGTATATCGCACACACCTTTGATCTGGCTGACCATTTCTTTTGTGTTGCCTAATCACAAACAGTTCATCCGACTGAACCGTATGTTGTGTATCGCACACGCCTTCATCTGGCTGCCCGTTTCTTTTGTTCCTCCTCATCACAAACAATTCATTGAACTGAACCGTATGCCCTTCATTGCACACGCAAATAAAACCTGAACCGTGTTTGATGCATCCGTCCTCACAAACGTTTTACACATTTCTGATGGTTTTCATACAGCACCGTTTGCGATTATTGCATCGCACATAGTTTCTCGAAGGGTCTCTGATCGTAGTATCGCATTAGCAGCATCCTGAAGTAGTGTGAGTCCTCGGACTTTACAAAAAACAAAAGAGGCCAAAGAAGCCAACAAAAATATAAAAGAGGCCAAAGATGCCCACCAAAAAAACAAAAAGGAGAGAAAAAGAGAGAAGGGGCAATGTTACTATCCTTTTACCACACTTGTGCTTCAAAGTAGCACCATATTCTTCATAGAGAGAGTCTCCTACGTTGTCACTTTCATATACTAGTGGGAATTTTTCGTTATAGAAATTGGCTTGTATATTCTGATGATGGGCTTCCTCAAATGCCCGAGGTCTTCATGAGCAAGCAAGTTGGATGCACACCCACTTAGTTTTCAGTTTGAGATTTCATACAATTATAGCTCTAGTGCATCCGTTGCATGGCAATCCCTACTCCTCACATTGACATCAATTGATGGGCATCTCCATAGTCCATTGATTAGCCACGTCAATGTGAGCCTTTCTTCCCTGTTGTCTTCTCCACACAACCTCCACCATCATATTCTATTCCACCTATAGTGCAATATCCATGGCTCACGCTCATGTATTGCATGAAAGTTGAAAAGGTTTGAGAACATCAAAAGTATGAAACAACTGCTTGGCTTGTCATCGGGGTTGTGCATGATTTGAATACCTTGTGTGGTGAAGATGGAGCATAGCCAGATCATATGATTTTGTAGGGATAACTTTCTTTGGCCATGTTATTTTGAAAAGACATGTTTGCTTGAAGTATTATTGTCTTAATGTCAAATGATAGACTATTGATTTGAATCACTCGTGTCTTAATATTCATGCCATGATTAGATTACATGATCAAGATTATGCTAGGTAGCATTCCACATCAAAAATTATCTTTTTTTTATCATTTACCTACTCGAGAACGAGCAGGAATTAAGCTTCGGGATGTTGATACATCTCCATCGTATCTATAATTTTTTATTGTTCCATGCCAATATTATACAACTTTCATATACTTTTGGCAACTTTTTATACAAATTTTGGGACTAACATATTGATCCAGTGCCCAGTGCCAGTTCCTATTTGTTGCATGTTTTCTGTTTCATGGAAAATCCATATCAAGGAGAGTCCAAACGGGATAAAAACTTATGGAGATTTTTTTGGAATATATGTGATTTTTGCGAGGAAGAATCAACGCGAGACGATGCCTGAGGGGGCCACGAGGCAGGGGTGCGCCCCAGGGGGGTGGGCGCGGCCCTAACCCTCATGGACACCCCGTAAGGCGGTTGGTGCCCTTCCTTCACCACAAGAAAGCCAATATCCAGATACAAATCCTGTTAAAATTACAGCCCAACGGAGTTACGGATCTCTGGGAATATAAGAAACGGTGAAAGGCCGGAATCTGGAACGCAAAAACAGAGAGAGAGAAATCCAATCTCGGAGGGGCTCTCGCCCCTCCGCCGCCATGGAAGCCATGGACCAGGGGTTAAACCCTTCTCCCATCTAGGGAGAAGGTCAAGGAAGAAGAAGAAGGGGGGCTCTCTCCCCCTCTCTCCCGGTGGCGCCGGAACTCCGCCGGGGCCATCAACGTGTGACGGCGATCAACACCAACACCTCTGTCATCTTCACCAACATCTTCATCACCTTCCCCCATATATATACAACGGTCCACTCTCCCGCAACCTGCTGTACCATCTACTTGAACATGGTGCTTTATGCTTCATATTATTATCCAATGATGTGTTGCCATCCTATGATGTCTGAGTAGATTTTCGTTGTCCTATCGGTAATTGGTGAATTGCTATGATTGGTTTAATTTGCTTGTGGTTATGTTGTTGTCCTTTGGTGCCCATCATATGAGCGTGCGCGTGATCACACCATAGGGTTAGCTTGTATGTTGATAGGACTATGTATGGAGGGCAAGAGTGACAGAAGCTTCAACCTAGCATAGAAATTTATGCATACGGGATTGAAGGGGGACCAGTATATCTTAATGCTATGGTTGGGTTTTACCTTAATGAATGTTTGTAGTTGCGGATGCTTGCTAATAGTTCCAATCATAAGTGCATAGAATTTCCAAGTCAGGGATGACATGCTAGTAGTGGCATATCCCACATAAAACTTGCTATCGGTCTAGTAAAGTAGTCAATTGCTTAGGGACAATTTCGCAACTCCTACCACCACTTTTCCACACTCTCTATACTAACTTTATTTCTTCTTTACCTAAAACAGCTCCTAATTTTTATTTATGTGCTCTTTATATTCTTGCAAACCTATCATGTTACACCTACAAAGTACTTCTAGTTTTGTACTTGTTCTAGGTAAAGCAAACGTCAAGCGTGCGTAGATTTGTATCGGTGGTCGATAAAACTTGAGGGAATATTTGTTCTACCTTTAGCTCCTCATTGGGTTCGACACTCTTACTTATCAAAACAGGCTACAATTGATCCCCTATACTTGTGGGTTATCAGACCGAAAGCAATCCAGAAGACTTGGAGTCGAAGTCTGGAACTCCACGAGGAAGCCACAAGACAGGAGGGCGTGCCCAGGGGGGTAGGCACGCCCCACCCTCGTGGGCCCCTTATAGCTCCACCGACGTATTTCTTTCGCCTATATATACTCTTATACCCTAGAAACATCAGGGAGAGCCACGAAACCACTTTTCCACCGCCGCAACCTTTTGTACCCGTGAGATCCCATCTTGGGGCCTTTTCTGGTGATCTGCCGGAGGGGGAATCGATCACGGAGGGCTTCTACATCAACACATTGCCTCTCCGATGAAGCGTGAGTAGTTTACCACAGACCTTCAGGTCCATAGTTATTAGCTAGATGGCTTCTTCTCTCTCTTTGATTCTCAATACAAAGTTCTCCTCGATGTTCTTGGAGATCTATTCGATGTAATACTCTTTTGCGTGTGTTTGTCAAGATCCGATGAATTGTGGATTTATGAACAAGATTATCTATGAATATTATTTGGTTCTTCTCTGAATTCTTATATGCATGATTTGATATCTTTGCAAGTCTCTTCGAATTATCGGTTTAGTTTGGCCTACTAGATTGATCTTTCTTGCAATGGGAGAAGTGCTTAGCTTTGGGTTCAATCTTGTGTGTCCTTTCCCAGTGACAGTAGGGGCAGCAAGGCACGTATTGTATTGTTGCCATCGAGGATAAAAATTTGGGGTTTATATCATATTGCTTGAGTTTATCCCTCTACATCATGTCATCTTGCTTAATGTGTTACTCGTTCTTATGAACTTAATACTCTAGATGCATGCTGGATAGCGGTCGATGTGTGGAGTAATAGTAGTAGATGCAGAATCGTTTCGATCTACTTGACACGGACGTGATGCCTATATTCATGATCATTGCCTAGATATCTCATAACTATGCGCTTTTCTATCAATTGCTCGGCAGTAATTTGTTCACCCACCGTAATACATGCTATCTTGAGAGAAGCCACTAGTGAAACCTATGGCCCCCGGGTCTCTTTCCTATTATATTACATCTCTTTTATTTACATCGCATCTCGTTTACTATTTTGCAATCTTTACTTTCCAATCTATACAACAAAAATACCAAAAATATTTACTTTACTATCTCTATTAGATCTCACTTTTGCGAGTGATCGTGAAGGGATTGACAACCCCTTTATCGCGTTGGTTGCAAGGTTCTTGATTGTTTGTGCAGGTACTAGGTGACTTGTGCGTTGTCTCCTACTGGATTGATACCTTGGTTCTCAAAACTAAGGGAAATACTTACGCTACTTTGCTGCATCACCCTTTCCTCTTCAAGGGAAAACCAACGCATGCTCAAGAGGTAGCAAGAAGGATTTCTGGCGCGTTGCTGGGGAGATCTACGCCAAGTCAAGACATACCAAGTACCCCATAAACTCTTCTCCCTCGCATTACATTATTTGCCATTCGCCTCTCGTTTTCCTCTCCCCCACTTCTAAAACGATTTTCAAAACCTTTGCCTTTTCTTCGCCTTCTTCCGTATGTATCTTTGTTTGTGTTTCCATGTGCCTTCTATTTGCTTGCATCTTTGCTTGCTAAAAATCTATTGATATGGATCCACTTAAAGTGTTCTACTTGGATCATCTTCGATCCTTATGCGCTCGTGCTGAAACCCCAACTAGCCTAGTTGATGGGAAATCTTTAGATGAGCATGCTCATTTTGTGCGTCACCGTTTGTCTGAAAAAGGGAGACTCTTATGGGATCAAATAAACAGATTGTTGTGTTATGCTTGGAATCTTTGTGAAATTTATGATTTTACTTGTTCTCTAAGAACCCTAAAAACACCTCCCCTACCTATGTGAGTTTAATGATAATGAAATCTTATCTTCTTATGCAAAGGGTGTTTATAGTTACTACGATATCGAACAAATTGAAGAATTTGTTGCTTTTAAGGGTGCTTATGAAGTTGCTTCTTTGATTGAAAAGTATGATATTACTCTCTATGAATCTGAAAATTTTGACATACTTAAATATTGCTATGAAAACTATGCTCATAATGTCTATGTCAAAGAATTTATTGAAAGAATGACCTGCTTTGAAGAAAATAATGATATGCATGAATCTATAGATAATTATGATTCCAATGATTTGATTGAAATATCCCTTGATGAACATGATGCTTGCTATTCTTGTGGCCATGATGCCAATATTTATGAAGATGAATTTGCTATAGTTCCTTATGTTAAACATGAGATCGTTGCTATTGCACCCATACTTGATAGTTCCTTCGATGAAAAGCATGATTGCAATGATGTTATTAAATTCTCTTAATGTCAATTGTGTTAATGATATGCAAAACCTCAAGCTTGGGGATGCTAATTTTGCTATGTCTACTACTTGTTGCAATGATCATGATTGGGGTGATTCTTCTTATAATCTTAAAAGTTTATTTAAGCCCCATGATGAATATGAGATTGATAATAATGTTTGCAATAATATTGAAAGTGGGTTTGGAAGAGTGTCAACTTTAGATCCCACATATTTGGATAACGTTCAATGTTATGAAGTTTTTGATAAAAGTGGGTACGGAGAGGTCATGACTTTATTTTATGATAATCCCACTATTTTGGAAGAGTGTCAACTTTGCATGCATGTGGATCATGAAGAGAAAATTTTATGTGATAGCTATATTGTTGAATTTGATTATGATCCTACATGTAATTATTATGAGAGAGGAAAATATGGTTGTAGAAATTTTCGTGTCACTAAATTACCTCTCGTTATGTTGAGATTGCTATTGTTTCTTTCTCCTTCCTTGCATATGCTAGTTTTTGCTTGTCTTGATAATTTGTTTGCTTATATAATGCCTATGCATCGGAAGTATGTTAGACTTAGATGTGATTTTCATATGCTTCATGATGCTCCCTTCGTGTTTCAATTGCTATCTTTCATGTGAGCATCATTAAAATTATAGATGCCTAGCTTATGGCTTTAAGAAATAGCGCTTGTTGGGAGGCAACCCAATTTCATTTTTGTTCTTGCTTTTTAGGTCATGTTTTGCTTTGAATAAATCATCTAGCCTCTTGTTATATGTGTTTTGTGTTTTAATTAGTGTTTGTGCCAAGTAAGACCTTTGGGATAGCTTACGGTGATAGTTGATTTGATCCTGCTGGAAAAACAGAAACTTTTGGCCCAGGAGATTAGTTTTAATTTTAACAGAAGTGTGATAAAATACTGATTCCATTTTAGAGGATTAATAAACAAATTATCTAGGACTTCCTAATTTTCAGAATTTTGGAGTTACAGAAGTATTCAAACTTACAGATTGCTACAGACTGTCTGTTTTTGACAGATTCTGTTTTTCGTGTGTTGTTTGCTTATTTTGATGAATCTATGAGTAGTATCGGGGGGTATGAACCATAGAGAAGTTGGAATACAGTAGGTTTAACACCAATATAAATAAAGAATGAGTTCATTACAGTACCTTAAAGTGGTGGTTTATTTTCTTATACTAACGGAGCTCATGAGATTTTCTGTTGAAGTTTTGTGTTGTGAAGTTTTCAAGTTTTTGGGTAAAGATTTGATGGATTTTGGAATAAGGAGTGGAAAGAGCCTAAGCTTGGGGATGCCCAAGGCACCCCAAGGTAAAATTCAAGGACAACCAAAATCCTAAGCTTGGGGATGCCCCGGAAGGCATCCCCTCTTTCGTCTTCGTCTATCGGTAACTTTACTTGAGGCTATATTTTTATTCACCACATGATATGTGTTTTGCTTGGAGCGTCTTGTATGATTTGAGTCTTTGCTTTTTAGTTTACCACAATCATCCTTGCTGTACACACCTTTTGGGAGAGACACGCATGAATCAGAATTTATTAGAATACTCTATGTGCTTCACTTATATCTTTTGAGCTAGATAATTTTGCTCTAGTGCTTCACTTATATCTTTTTAGAGCACGGTGGTGGTTTTATTTTATAGAAATTATTGATCTCTCATGCTTCACTTATATTATTTTGAGAGTCTTTTAGAACAACATGGTAATTTGCTTTGGCTATAAAACTAGTCCTAATATGATGGGCATCCAAGATGGGTATAATAAAAACTTTCATATAAAGTGCGTTGAATACTATGAGAAGTTTGATTCTTTATGATTGTTTTGAGATATGAAGAAGGTGATATTAGAGTCATGCTAGTAGATTAGTTGTGAATTTGAGAGATAATTGTGTTAAAGTTTGTGATTCCCGTAGCACACACGTATGGTGAACTAATCCAACGTATCTACTTTTCCAAACACTTTTGCCCTTGTTTTGGACTCTAACTTGCATGATTTGAATGGAACTAACCCGGACTGACGCTGTTTTCAGTAGAATTACCATGGTGTTATTTATGTGTAGGAGAAACATTCTCGAAATGACCTGAAACTTCACGGAGACACTTTTCAGAAAATAAGAAAAATACCTGCAAAAGATGAAGGCCAGGGGACCCACCACCTCTCCACGAGGGTGGGGGGCGCGCCTGCCCCCCTAGGGCACGCCCCCTACCTCATGGGCCCCCAGTTGACTCTCCGACTCCAACTCCACCTC
>NC_053023.1:305507483-305518614 GCF_003073215.2 Triticum urartu
TGACCCAGAATGCCCTTTGGAAATGTTCATGACTTCGGATATTGGTGAAAACCTCTGCCAAAAATGGTGAACATATTTATAGGTCATTCCTGGATTTTTGAGTTAAATCTTAAAGTATATGAATTTGGGCATTTAAACACTATAAATAATTTAAATGCTCAAATAATGCTGAAATTAAACGTGGGCCACTAGAATAATCCATAGAGTGTCCACAAATTATTGCAGCATTTTACAAAGTGCTTTGGCATTTTTTTATAAAGCCACACAGTTGCAGAAAATTAGAAAATAGAAATAAGAGAGAGAGAGAGAGAGAAGGACTACCTGGCCCACCTACCTGAAGCCGGCCCAGCTCGCTGGCCCAGCCCACCAGGGGCTCTTCCCTGTCGTCTTCCCCTTGCCAGGAGGACGAGCGCGTGGCCGGCGCGCGCGAGCACGCGTCCGGCCACCTCCTGCTTGCTCGCCGCTACTGGAGACCACCCCGAGCGCCACGACACCCCCTGGACCCCCTCAGTCTTTCCCCTCACTCCCTGGTTCTCTCTCCCTCTCTGGTTCTCTCCTCGCAGCCGCCCGAGAACGCCGTCGTCGCCGCCGACGCGCACCGCCGTGGCCACAGCCACTGCCTCGCCTCGCCGATGCGCTCAGAGGCTCCGCCTTGACCCCCTCATCCTCCTCACCGAGCCACGCCCCGCGGGAGCCCCTACAACGCCGCCATCAGCTCCGTCTTCTTCCTCGGACTCCGGCGATCGCCGTCGCCACTCCGTTGTCTCCAGAGCCTCCCCTGAGCTGCTGACCCATCCATGCGATGCACTGTGAGCCTCTGAACCATTTCCCCTACTCCTGTGCGCTAATTCGAGCTCTAGCTCTCATTTCCGTCGAGACCGAGACCTCGCCGGCGCCGGCCATGTCGCCGTCGTTGTTTTGGCCGGCCTCAGTCCAAACCAAGCACGTCACCGCGCCCAGCGCGTCACCACGGGGCCGTAGCAACCACCCGTTGCTCCTGCCGTGCCCTGCGGCGTCGGAACGGTCGACGTCCGAATGCCGGCCGCCGCGGACGTGCTTGTCGCCGTCGTCTCCGGCTGCCCCAGCAGCTGCCACCACCACCGTTGGACGCGCCGCCTCGCGGGTGTTCCAACGGGCCCAACCCCACCTCCTCTCGTCACCGGAATCGGCCGGCAGGAGTACCTCCACCGTCGGCTGTGGTCGCCGGTGACTAACCGCCGACGTAACCAGCCATTAGGGCCTAAGCACCCTGCTAATTACCCCCCTGCAGTCAATGACAGCCGGGCCCCACCGCATTACTAACCGGCTAACCAAATAGTTTAAGGATAATCTAATTACCGTGGGGCCACCTGTCAGTTTTGACTATGCTAACGTGGCTGTTGACCGGGCCCACCTGTAAGTGACCCTGGCCAGCACCGTGTCACTGACCAGTGGGACCCACTGGTCAGTTTTGACCCTGGCTGGCCCGTTGATTCGCTGACGCAGTGCTGCCATCATGCTGACGCAATTAATCTTTCCTAGGTTTAAATAATTCAGGAAATTTCAAAAAATATCCTAAACCTCCAAAAATCATAGAAATTCAACCGTAACTCCAAATGAAATAAATTATATATGAAAAATGATCAGAAAAATCCAAGGAATCTGAATATGGCATTTTCATGCATGTTTGAACAACTTAACCTCACTGGTTAGTCCAAAACATGATAATGCACTATTTGAATTCATAGTTTGATTTTGAATTTGAACCTAGTGTTCAAACCAACTCCATTTAACTTGTTGCTAGTTGCATTAGCTCAATCAACAGCATATTGCCATGTCATGATCATGCATCATATTGTTGCATCACATTGATTGTGTTCTTCCTTGCTGCCGGTAATTGTCCCCTCTCGGTAGACGCTGCTCCGACGCTGTGATCGTTGACACTGATGAAGACTCAATGTTATCTTCAGAAGTGCCAGGCAAGCAAAACCCCCTTGTTCATTCTGATACAACCCCACTCTCTCGCTCCTGCTCTCTTTTACTGCATTAGGGCAACAACGATTCATCTGTTACTTGCTGCGGTAGTTGAATCCCTTATCCTCTGCATGACCTGTCATTGCCACAGTAAATAGATGAAACCCACTAGCATGAGTAGGAGTTGTTTGAGCCCTGATGTGCCTACTTATTCATGCTTGTTTGTCATGCCTGCTACTGCTTAGAGTTGAGTCAGGTCTGATTCATCGGGGATGAATCGGAGGTGTGTAAACATGTCCTACTGTTGAGAGCTAAGTATGGGAACACGATTTGGTAAAGGTAGCGGTGAGAGGCCATGTAGGAGTACATGGTGGGTTGTCTCATTGAAGCCGTCCTTAGGATCTGAGTTCTGTGTTTGTGATCCATGAAACAGTTACTACCACGCATTGGGCCCGAAACCAATGGACCCTCTCGGCTTCTTGATCACCCTTGTCCTCTGTCCAGGAGTTGCAACTAGTTTCTGGTGTTTATAGGATATGTGTTGGCGGCCGTGCGTAGAGCTGACCCTAGGGGTGGGCTATGATGCAGTAGATACACCGTGGCACGGTGTACCGGGCGCCCGTTTGGTGTCTCGGGAACCCTGTTCACATCATTCGGGGCCATATGTGGAAACTTCGGCCGGAGTCCCTGCGGATGGAACCTGGATAGGCGATAAACCTGGACTAGAGACTTGAGTGTTTAGGTAGGCCGTGGCCGACACCCTCGTTGGGCTTCCGCTTGAAGGTTGCTGAGTACATGTCATGTAAACGGCGGTAAGTGGTGAGAGCGTGTGTGAAGAAGTACACCCCTACAGGGTTAACATCATCTATTCGAATAGCCGTGTCCACGGTAATGGACTTCTGGGTTGCCTATAACAGTTCATAGACAAGTGAAAGTGGATACTCTAAAATGCGCAAGATAAGCGTGAGTGCTATGGATGGCCTTCTCGTAGGGAGACGGAAGTGGATCCATAGTGGTGTATTGATATGGTGAATATGTGGACTCGTGTGCGCCACCTCAAAAGAGTTACTTGCAGTCATAGTTTAGGTTAGCCACTGAGTCAAAGCTGGCTTGCTGCAGTTAAACTCCACCACCCCCCCTTGTTGATACCGATGCATATGTAGCTAGTTCTGATGTAAGTCTTGCTGAGTACCTTTGTACTCACGTTTGCTTAATTTATGTTTTGCAGAGAGATTTCAGTCTCGCTAGTAGTTCCGCGTGGACTTCGACGTTTAGCTTGATACCTCAGCTACGATCTTGTGCCCTCGGCAGGATCTGGTAGATAGTCAGTCTTCTCAGCCTTTTTCATTTGCAGATGTCTGTACTCATACATGTTAAGCTTCCGCATGTGCTTTGGTTTGTATGCTCTAAATGTTGGGTCATGAGACCCATGTTTGTATATCTCGCTCCTCGGAGCCTAATGAATAAATACTTGAGTTGTAGAGTTATGTTGTGATGCCATGTTGTATTTACACATATCAAGCATATTGTGTGTATGATTGAAATGCTTGGTATGTGTGGGATCTGACAATCTAGTTGTTTAGCCTTGGCAGCCTCTCTTATGGGGAAATGTAGTTTAAGTGCTTCCATGAGCCATAGTAGTCCGCTACAGCCTGGTTCACCGGAGTCCTGTTAGCCCAGCACTACTGCTTAGGACACTTGACTGGCCGGCATGTGTTTCACTTCGTTCCTGTGTCTGTCCCTTCGGGGAAATGTCACGCGGTGACATCCAGAGTCCTGCCTAGCCTGCTACAGCCCGGGTTCCCGGAGTCCTGTTAGCCAAGTGCTACAGTCCGGATTCACACGCTGCTGACCGACATGCTCGATGTGATTCATGTATGCCTGTCCCCATAGGTTAGTGCCGCTTTGGGTTCACGACTAGCCATGTCAGCCCGGGTTCTCTGTCATATGGATGCTAGCGACACTATCATATACGTGAGCCAAAAGGCGCAAACGGTCCTGGGCCATGGTAAGGCGACACCCGTGGGAATACCGTGCGTGAGGCCGCAAAGTGATATGAGGTGTTACCATCTAGATCGATGTGACTTGGAATCGGGGTCCTGACAGCGTTGGTATCAGAGCCTGACTGCCTGTAGGATTACCAAGCCAAACTGGTTGAAGTTGAGTCTAGAACTGCTTTAGTTATATAAGGGAATTGATTGTGGAAGGGAACGTAAGGCTCTTTTACTCCTTTACCTTATGCCCTTCTGATCTGAGTCAACCTCTTCTTTTCTACGGGGTTAAGAAACTAGGCCTTCTCATCTATCTATCAGGATGACGTGTTACTAACCCGTTGAATTATAGGATTGATGGATTCATGTTGCAGTTCAGTTTCCAGTACTTCCGTGTGTTCATAATTGGTCTCGGAACCTTGATTTTATGATGTTGAGTGGCTATGCCACCATTTTGCAGGATGTCTCAAATCTTTTCGAGCATTTACATCCGTTATGCTGTCCGAGTCATCCCAGGTCTCTACATAGTCTGATGCATTTGCAAACCCTTCCTTTCTGTTCCCGATGTCCTTTTGGGTCAGATTAAGCACACTACACGGTCTGTGAGGTACTCCGTTGCCTCGGCGTATATGTTGGAGCTATTATTGTGACCCTAGGTGTTTTAGGGAGTCACCTAGTAAACTAGCCATGTTTTGTGTCCCGGTGTGATGATTCTGGCCACCATTCTCGAAAGCATCCCGTGATGCCATTTAGTAGTAGGCATTCTACTCCTGGGTTTTGAACCCGAGATTCACCCTACTTACCTCATGTCGATAGTGTTGCTAGTTCCTTTAGGATATTAGTAACCTTTGCATTAGTCCTCGAGGTCCGTGGTAGTTCCTTCTTCCAAACACTACGAACCACTTATGGCAGAAGTTCTTTGAACCAAAAGATCACAACCAGAGTGCTCTTGATGAGTTCTCCATTCTGCATTGTGAATCTGCCAGTCCTACCTTTCTGCATGGGTTGTCCGGAAGAAATGTTGAGCTTTGCTCGACATACTAATCTATGCATCCACAACTCAGAAAATTATATGTTCCTCGAGTTGTTCCTCTTTAGTTGTATCCCGACCATCTTCTATCAGTTGATAGCCAAGAGTATGTGTGCATCTATGTTCATCGATGCCTATTATTCTTGTGGTCCGTCAAGCCATTCTATTCCAGAATGACTAGGAGAAACAAACTCCATTACCTCATCCATATCCAGGATTGGGTCAAAGTAGTTGTGTTAGTTGTGTTCTACAGATCAAATGCCATCTAGCTTTTGCTCTGTTCTACCTTGGAGTGTTACCATATTTATGTCAAGAATGTCATGAGAATTGCACCACCTCCTATGAATTCTTGACGCAGTGATACTTATCGCCATCATTATTCATTCTTCGGTTCCGTGTTGTTGTAACCGGAATGTCGGCAAGTGAACCATGATGTGTGAAATCAATACTCCTAGCAACTAGTTGCTAGGTAGCTAATGGACAATAATTTCTTTCTTAGCGTGTTGGTTATTGAATCATCATCCTAAGATTGATCGTGCTACCTAGTCCTTATTTCCTGGTGCACTCTTCGATCAATGGGTTAGGATTTTTCCAAACCCTTGCTCTTTTGATCATATCGCCCTGCCCTGAAAAGCAAGATTGTTCTCGAGCTTAGTAACATATCGGTGGTTCATGATTTTCTGAAGATCTTCTCGAAAGTATTACTTGGCTGTCACCCGACCGCTATGTTGAGTTCGTGATCAAGTTGGTTTCTTATAAACCACCCCTTCTCCAAGAATCTGTGTTGGATATCCCTGAGCTAGTTGGTTGATCTAGACGACAACTTGGAGAATTGGAAGATAAAAGCTTGTCTGACTTAGTTCATGTTAAGGGGATATCTTCTGTGTGTGTGTGTGTTTAAGAAAGATGATATCTCCATCAATTGGTCCTTGTGATTAGTTGTTGGATCTATTGCCTTGTCAAAACTTTGACTTGAGTATGGGCTATCGTTAAGTCAAATCAGAACCAACGACGTTCGTAATGTTGTCTTACTTGTGGTTGATCCCTCGAGCGTACAACATTATATCTTTTGGTCTGGCCAATGCTATCAGCGTGTTCACATGATGGTGGAAGTCCAGTGATATGGAAATTCCGATGAGTTGTCGTTGAGCCCATCAGCAGCATTTTGTCTCCCCCATGATTCATGCTAAACATCAACCTAGTGTTGAAAATTTTATAAGCAATGCCTTCGTGTTCCGTTCATGAAGCTTATGCTTGGATGGAAGAAGTGACTTCCTCGAATTCATGTGCATTTGGTGCAAGTTGCTGCCGTGAGTTCGAGAAAGATTGTTTTTGTTTCCCCTGGTACCATCCCAGGTCAGTTATGCATGTGTGAATGTATTCTATGGTTTGGTAGATTAATTACCTCCACTCCATATGTGTTCCTAGCACACCAAGCCACTGATTGACTTGTTCAAGGAAAAGGAGTCTATGCTTGGGATCTAATCCATGGACTTGCGTAAGACTTTGAAATCCTTGATGATGGTTCCCCACCTGAACTCGATAGTGTTTTACTATAAGACTACTACGTGGTCATGCTCGTCTTGGATAGCGTGTTCACAGGTTTGTAGCAGAACCAGCTCATGTTTTGGAGCTAGCTATCGCAGTTCATTCCCCGAGAATCTCGCAACGTCATCTTGTCAAATTGTGTTGCAACCCTTCATTTTCCTTTCTAGACTCGATGAGTCTGGAATATCCTGACACCAACCAGATCTGAATCTCAGGCAGATATGATGGTTGGAGCATTTCCCAAGAACTATAATATTGGTCCCTCGATAACCGGTAAAGTGGATGTCATGGCCAACACATCCAGCCGGAAGGCCTATTATTGTAGTATCTCGATTGAAGAAAGTTGGCCACCTCCCCATGAGGATTTCGTAGGATTTACCTCCGTAGTTAATCCTTACGGATTCTTGTGCTCCCGAAGTCCGACCTTTTAGCTGATGTTCCATATATCAAACCATATCTATGAATGGGATACACTAGCACATCAAGGAGAACATTAGAAGTGGAGTGCTATATGTATCTCGGTCGATCATCCAAATTTTGTTCCCTTGGCCTCGCTAAGGTGAAATCTTAGATAGTGTTATCTTCCTTTGCATCTGTATCATCCATCACCATTCATCATGGTGGTATGTTGTGTTGCCAGGATCCTTGACACGGATATTGGTAAAACCTTGATGAATATGGAGATGCTCAAGTTCTTGAGAGCACGCGCTAGCACCAGGTTTTACCGTTGGCGTTAACTGGGATTTGCTTCCAGTTTCCTCGGTTATGTTATAACCCTTTTCAAATAGTGGACTCACTCTCGACTATTGAGCTCTTCCCCAGTTACCAGAATCATTCCCAACATTTGCATTTTGTTCCCAGCTTGCACCTCAGTAGTTGTTGTTCAGGATCATCTTCAAAAGTGGACTTACCATGGGTCTCATCCTTTTCCGATGATAAGCAAAAATCATCCATTGCGTTGTCTTCAACAAGATAGTCCACATCATCCATTCTAGTCGGAGTATGCCATTCTTCGAACTTCTTCAAACGATCGTTGTGATTGCCTTAGGCTGGTATAGAGAGTTTCAATGATCTTTGTATCAAAAGTAATTCTTTTTGCCACTTAAGGCAATAGTTCTTCGAGTCACCTTCCCCGAGGTGCCCCGTTTCGGAATCATGGCAATTTCCCTCGCTACTTTGAAACCCTCGTCAAATTGTTTCTTCTATCGCTCCTGATGCAAGTTTTGCCTCTCAGCTCCCGAGATGTTTCTATGTCTCATCCCATGAGTTGATCTTGTGATGATCCTAAGTTGCTCGAACCTCAAGAAGATCGATTCTTCTAATTTTTTCCTTTCTTCTGGTTGTCATGTTGGATGTAGTTCTCAAAGCAAGACGTTAAGATCAATGTGATGCAATATATCGGTATCTTCGAGAAGGGCAGTTCGATCGAGAAGACTGTGATAGTTTTGTGACCCCTCTGTCTTCTTACTTCACTTCCTGAATCTCGGGACGAGATTCTTGTTTAGTGGGGGTGAGTTGTCACAGCCCTAGAGTTTGCTTGTAACTTGTGACATTGCATCTATGCATCATGTTTAAATTCCATGAAACTTGAAATGGGGATTGATCCAAACCCTAGCACCAGATCAAATCAAACTAGGTCCAAATAAAATATTTTCTCAATGACCCAGAATGCCCTTTGGAAATGTTCATGACTTCGGATATTGGTGAAAACCTCTGCCAAAAATGGTGAACATATTTATAGGTCATTCCTGGATTTTTGAGTTAAATCTTAAAGTATATGAATTTGGGCATTTAAACACTATAAATAATTTAAATGCTCAAATAATGCTGAAATTAAACGTGGGCCACTAGAATAATCCATAGAGTGTCCACAAATTATTGCAGCATTTTACAAAGTGCTTTAGCATTTCTTATAAAGCCACACAGTTGCAGAAAATTAGAAAATAGAAATAAGAGAGAGAGAGAGTAATCTCACCTGCAGCCCACCTGGCCGGCCCAGCTGGAAGCCCAGCCAACTGGCCCAGCCCACCGAGGGCTGTTGCGTCTTCTTCCCCTGCCAGGAGGCCGAGGCGAAGACAGCCACGGCGCCGCGGCGTGCCACACCGGCAGCTGCCGCCTGGCTGCCCCCTCGTCGCCCTGGACATCCCCAACGCCGCCACGACACCCCCTGGACCCCCTCAGTCTTTCCCCTCACTCCCTGGTTCTCTCTCCCTCTCTGGTTCTCTCCTCGCAGCCGCCCGAGAACGCCGTCGTCGCCGCCGACGCGCACCGCCGTGGCCACAGCCACTGCCTCGCCTCGCCGATGCGCTCAGAGGCTCCGCCTTGACCCCCTCATCCTCCTCACCGAGCCACGCCCCGCGGGAGCCCCTACAACGCCGCCATCAGCTCCGTCTTCTTCCTCGGACTCCGGCGATCGCCGTCGCCACTCCGTTGTCTCCAGAGCCTCCCCTGAGCTGCTGACCCATCCATGCGATGCACTGTGAGCCTCTGAACCATTTCCCCTACTCCTGTGCGCTAATTCGAGCTCTAGCTCTCATTTCCGTCGAGACCGAGACCTCGCCGGCGCCGGCCATGTCGCCGTCGTTGTTTTGGCCGGCCTCAGTCCAAACCAAGCACGTCACCGCGCCCAGCGCGTCACCACGGGGCCGTAGCAACCACCCGTTGCTCCTGCCGTGCCCTGCGGCGTCGGAACGGTCGACGTCCGAATGCCGGCCGCCGCGGACGTGCTTGTCGCCGTCGTCTCCGGCTGCCCCAGCAGCTGCCACCACCACCGTTGGACGCGCCGCCTCGCGGGTGTTCCAACGGGCCCAACCCCACCTCCTCTCGTCACCGGAATCGGCCGGCAGGAGTACCTCCACCGTCGGCTGTGGTCGCCGGTGACTAACCGCCGACGTAACCAGCCATTAGGGCCTAAGCACCCTGCTAATTACCCCCCTGCAGTCAATGACAGCCGGGCCCCACCGCATTACTAACCGGCTAACCAAATAGTTTAAGGATAATCTAATTACCGTGGGGCCACCTGTCAGTTTTGACTATGCTAACGTGGCTGTTGACCGGGCCCACCTGTAAGTGACCCTGGCCAGCACCGTGTCACTGACCAGTGGGACCCACTGGTCAGTTTTGACCCTGGCTGGCCCGTTGATTCGCTGACGCAGTGCTGCCATCATGCTGACGCAATTAATCTTTCCTAGGTTTAAATAATTCAGGAAATTTCAAAAAATATCCTAAACCTCCAAAAATCATAGAAATTCAACCGTAACTCCAAATGAAATAAATTATATATGAAAAATGATCAGAAAAATCCAAGGAATCTGAATATGGCATTTTCATGCATGTTTGAACAACTTAACCTCACTGGTTAGTCCAAAACATGATAATGCACTATTTGAATTCATAGTTTGATTTTGAATTTGAACCTAGTGTTCAAACCAACTCCATTTAACTTGTTGCTAGTTGCATTAGCTCAATCAACAGCATATTGCCATGTCATGATCATGCATCATATTGTTGCATCACATTGATTGTGTTCTTCCTTGCTGCCGGTAATTGTCCCCTCTCGGTAGACGCTGCTCCGACGCTGTGATCGTTGACACTGATGAAGACTCAATGTTATCTTCAGAAGTGCCAGGCAAGCAAAACCCCCTTGTTCATTCTAATACAACCCCACTCTCTCGCTCCTGCTCTCTTTTACTGCATTAGGGCAACAACGATTCATCTGTTACTTGCTGCGGTAGTTGAATCCCTTATCCTCTGCATGACCTGTCATTGCCACAGTAAATAGATGAAACCCACTAGCATGAGTAGGAGTTGTTTGAGCCCTGATGTGCCTACTCATTCATGCTAGTTTGTCATGCCTGCTACTGCTTAGAGTTGAGTCAGGTCTGATTCATCGGGGATGAATCGGAGGTGTGTAAACATGTCCTACTGTTGAGAGCTAAGTATGGGAACACGATTTGGTAAAGGTAGCGGTGAGAGGCCATGTAGGAGTACATGGTGGGTTGTCTCATTGAAGCCGTCCTTAGGATCTGAGTTCTGTGTTTGTGATCCATGAAACAGTTACTACCACGCATTGGGCCCGAAACCAATGGACCCTCTCGGCTTCTTGATCACCCTTGTCCTCTGTCCAGGAGTTGCAACTAGTTTCTGGTGTTTATAGGATATGTGTTGGCGGCCGTGCGTAGAGCTGACCCTAGGGGTGGGCTATGATGCAGTAGATACACCGTGGCACGGTGTACCGGGCGCCCGTTTGGTGTCTCGGGAACCCTGTTCACATCATTCGGGGCCATATGTGGAAACTTCGGCCGGAGTCCCTGCGGATGGAACCTGGATAGGCGATAAACCTGGACTAGAGACTTGAGTGTTTAGGTAGGCCGTGGCCGACACCCTCGTTGGGCTTCCGCTTGAAGGTTGCTGAGTACATGTCATGTAAACGGCGGTAAGTGGTGAGAGCGTGTGTGAAGAAGTACACCCCTACAGGGTTAACATCATCTATTCGAATAGCCGTGTCCACGGTAATGGACTTCTGGGTTGCCTATAACAGTTCATAGACAAGTGAAAGTGGATACTCTAAAATGCGCAAGATAAGCGTGAGTGCTATGGATGGCCTTCT
>NC_053023.1:305519749-305635225 GCF_003073215.2 Triticum urartu
GGTGTGGCAGATAGCTTCGAAGATTTTGACTTCTTTTTCTTCTGCTTCGGTGAAGCTGGCACATCTTAGGAGTCTGCATCATCAGCAGATTGCTCCACTGTGGCCCTCTAAGCAGCAGTGTGGAAGAGGAGCCCATTGAAGCTAGTGAAAGGGCCGATGACATTCGGATTGGCATCACGAGTGCCATCCTGCCTTGGAGCAGACGGACCAGGGTTGGAGTTGAGTCCAAAATTCCTTTTGTTCTTGGCAGCCAACTCTTTGGCAAACTGATAGTTGCGCTTGAAGAGATTGTCTTTGCGACACCATAACATAGATGATGGGTTGTCATTCTCAGGCTTCGGTCCACGGACCATGCATCAGTAGAAGCCTTGGGCAACAACTTCAGGCTTTGATTTTGGCTGCTGATTCTTGTACAGTATGTCGCCCCATGGGCGCTTGATGGCGTTCTTCTCAGCATACTCAGCAGTGACGAAGTTGTACTTGAACCAGTGTTCTGCCCAATATCTTCGAATCCATTGGATTCGGGTCTTGCGCTGATTGTAGTTTTCCTCAGGATCAGTTTTGTACATTTCATACAGATCCGAAGGCATATCTAGAGTTGTGTTGCCTCTGCGCTGCCTGCCACCTCTCCTTGCTGATTTCTCTGTGGCCATGATATTCAGACTGATTGGCTTCAGAACAGTCAAAGTCTTCCGTCTACTGGTCAAACAAGAACTGGCTTCAGGGGAGTGAATATGATGTTGTGGGAACTTTGCAAATGAATGCAGACTATGAGAACCAAGGGATTATCACACGGACATGTACCTGTGACAGCATTAGAGGTGCGAGGGAAGGGTAAGAGGTCATATGCATTCTCAGAAGATTCTGAAGATAAATCAGTTTGAAGACATTGACCTCATAGAGCGAAGACATTCACTTATTTGAAGAGGGTTGGTTCCAGATTTGTACAAATCCAAGAATAAGTACAAGTGAGGAATCTAACTAGTTATGAAGCATAAGTGAATATCCTTAGCATGATATGAGATGCAGATAAAGACAGATCCAGATTCGTAAGTATAGAAACCACTTTTGGTTGAAGTGGATGGATTTGACTGATCAAAAAGACAGTAAAAAGTGAGATTTAATTACCGCTGACAAACTGCTAGATGAGGCAGAGTTAGAAGCCGAGCAATTCAATCTCCCGCGCCCTACTTGGCGGCAGAAGACACCTACGGTAGAGGCGGAGATGACGAGGTCCGCTGCCGGCGTGAGGACGGCAGCGAAGAAGTCGCGGCAGCTAAGTGTTTTGTCTCCGGCGTCGACGTGAGCTAGCGGAGGAGCTAGGGTTTGAGCGAGGTGGCGAGGTGGAAGAAGAGATAATGACCGTGCGGTGTGTGTATTTATAAGGAAGGGGACTGCACAGCGTAATTACGCAGGTGCCCTTGGTGGTTCACATCTGAAGGACACGTGGCCTCCATGCAACTTATTGGAAGTTGCTCCATGTTCCCATGCACACCTGGATTGTCGGGTGGTCATTCCGGCTTCTCCGGTATTCAGGCAAAAGGGATATAGCATTAAAACATATTTAAATGTGTGTCTCTGATACGTCTCCATCGTATCTGTAATTTTTTATTGTTCCATGCCAATATTCTACAACTTTCATATACTTTTGGCAACTTTTTATACTATTTTTGGGACTAACATATTGATCCAGTGCCAGTTCTTATTTGTTGCATGTTTTTTGTTTTGCAGAATATCCATATCAAACGGAGTCCAAACGGGATAAAAACTGACGGAGATTTTTTTTGGAATATATGTGATTTTTGGGAAGAAAAATCAATGCGAGACGATGCTCGAGGGGCCCACGAGGCAGGGGGCGTTCCCCTGACCATCGTGGACAACCTGTAAGGCGGTTGGTGCCCTTCTTTCGCCGCAAGAAAGCTAATATCTAGATAGAGATCGTGTTAAAATTTCAGCCCAATCGGAGTTACGGATCTCCAGGAATATAAGAAACGGTGAAAGGGTAGAATCTGAGAACGCAGAAACAGAGAGAGACAGAGAGACAGATCCAATCTCGGAGGGGCTCTCGCCCCTCCCATGCCATGGAGACCAAGGACCAGAGGGGAAACCCTTCTCCCATCTAGGGAGGAGGTCAGGGAAGAAGGAGAAGGAGGGGGCTGTCTCCCCCTCGCTTCCGGTGGCACCGGAGTGCCACCGGGGGCCATCATCCTCACCGCAATGTTCACCAACAACTTCACCGCCATCATCACCAACTATTCCCCCTCTATGCAGCAGTGCAACCTCTCCCTTACCCGCTGTAATCTCTACTTAAACATGGTGCTCAACGCTATATATTATTTCCCAATGATGTATGGCTATCCGATGATGTTTGAGTAGATCTGTTTTGTCCTATGGGTTATTTGATGATCGTGATTGGTTTGAGTTGCATGTTTTATTATTTGTGCTATCCTATGGTGCTCTCCGTGTCGCGCAAGCGTGAGGGATTCCTGCTGTAGGGTTTGCAATATGTTCATGATTTGCTTATGGTGGGTGGCGTGAGTGACAGAAGCACAGACCCGAGTAAGTAGGTTGTTTGCGTATGGGATAAAGAGGACTTGATACTTTAATGCTATGGTTGGGTTTTACCTTAATGATCTTTAGTAGTTGCGGATGCTTGCTAGAGTTCCAATCATAAGTGCATATGATCCAAGTAGAGAAAGTATGTTAGCTTATGCCTCTCCCTCATATAAAATTGCAATAATGATCACTGATCTAGTTATCGATTGCCTAGGGACAAATAACTTTCTCGTAACAAAAAGCTCTTTACTAAAACTAACTTAGTTGTGTCTTTATCTAAACAGCCCCTACTTTTTATTTACATGCTCTTTATTATCTTGAAAACCTATCCAAAAACACTTACAAAGTACTTCTAGTTTCATACTTGTTCTAGGTAAAGCGAACGTCAAGCGTGAGTAGAGTTGTATCGGTGGTCGGTAGAACTTGAGGGAATATTTTTTTCTACCTTTAGCTCCTCATTGGGTTCGACACTCTTACTTATTGAAAACTGTTGTGATCCCCTATACTTGTGGGTTATCAAGGCCTTTTTCTAGCGCCGTTGTCGGGGAGTCATAGCGTGGGGTGAATATTCTCGTGTGTGCTTGTTTGCTTTATCACTAAGTAATTTTTATTTGCTGTTCTAAGGTGTTCTCTATCTTTAGTTATGGATATGGAACACGAAATACCAAAAAAATTAGGTTTACCTACTACTAATGGAGATGGGGAACCTCCTAAAACCCTCGATGCTCATTATGTGAAAGATATCATGTACTACTTTGATAATCCTGAGAAAAACCCATTCAATTATATAATGGGAGACACGTTGGATCAACGTGAATACTTTAGCGATTATCGTATGACAGAAAAAGGGAAACTATTATGGGATCAAATTCATATGTTGCATTGGTATGCTCGGCAACTTTGCTTGCGATATGACTATACTTGTTGCTCTAGGATGAAGGCTCCACACCTTCACTTTTCATGCAAATTTAATGATGATAAAACCTTGGCTTCTTATGCTAATGGTATATATGATTACTATGATGTGGAACAAATAGAAGAAGTTGTTGCTTTTATGGGTGCTTATGAAATTGAATCTTTGTTTAAAGAGTGTGAAAATTTTGATGATTCAGTTTATAGAGCTGAAAATTTAGCTATCCTTAAATATTGCTATGAGAATTATGAATTCAATGCCGATATTGATGCGTTTATTGAGAAAGTCTCCACTGTCCAAGAAGAGACTAATATTTTGCAGGAGTCTATGGAAGAAGAAATTGATGAAACTGTGAGCTCATTGGATGAAAAAGATGATGAGGAGAGCGAAGAACAAAAGGAGGAAGAGCGGGTTAGCTACCCGTGCCCGCTTCTAATGAGAGTAACTCTTCAACTCACACATTGTCTAATTTCCCTTTGTGCTTACCGAAGGATGATTGCTATGATGATTGTTATGACCCCGTTGATTCTCTTGAAATATCCCTTTTTGATGATGATTGCTAAGCTTGTGGCCAAGATGCCAATATAAATTATGCTCATGGAGATGAACTTGCTATAGTTCCTTATGTTAAACATGAAATTGTTGCTATTGCACCCACGCATGATAGTCCTATTATCCTTTTGAATTCTCTCGACTACACTATATCGGAGAAGTTTGCACTTATTAAGGATTATATTGATTGGTTGCATTTTACTATTACACATGATGATTTTGATGAATATAATATTCATGTGCTTGCTGCTCCTACTTGCAATTATTATGAGAGAGGAACTACATCTCCACCTCTCTATGTTTCCCACATGATAAAATTGCAAGAAACTATTTATACTATGCATTGGCCTTTACTATGTGTGCATGAATTGTTTCTTTTATGACATGCCGATGCATAGGAAGAGAGTTAGACTTCGTTGTTGCATGATATATGTTACTTTGTGCTCACTACTAAATTACAAATCATTATTAATTAAAATTGGCTTTGATATACCTTGGGATCCGGGTGGATCCATTACTTGAGCACTATATGCCTAGCTTAATGGCTTTAAAGAAAGCGCTGCCAGGGAGACAACCTGGAAGTTTTAGAGAGTCATTTATTTCTGTTGTGTGCTTTTATAAAGTTTAAAAATAAAAATAATGTGCTAATATTTGCCTTTAGGATGTTTACTTTGCTTGTTGGTTTGTACGGTGCAGGACAAAAACTTTGGTTGTAGTGCGCGATTTTACATTTCTTTACTGGAACGTCAAACGGTTCTGATTCTTTTTGCATTGTCTTTCTACACAGATTGTTTATTTTTCCTAAGTTTGGTAGAATTTTTGGAGTACCAGAGGTATGGTAAATGTTCAGATTATTACAGATTGTTCTGTTTTAGACAGATTCTGTTTTTTGATGCATAGTTTGCTTGTTTTGATGAAACTATCAATTTATATCAGTGGATTAAGCCATGGAAAAGTTATATTACAGTAGCTACATTGCAAAATCAAAATGTGAATTAGTTTACAACAGTACTTAGAGTATTGATTTTCTTTATTATACTAACGGATCTTACCGAGTTTTCTGTTGTAGTTTTGTGTGGATGATGTGTTCGATGATCGAGAAGGTCTCGATATGAGAAGAAGGAAGAGAGGCAAGAGCTCAAGCTTGGGGATGCCCGAGGCACCCCAAGTAAATATTCAAGGAGACTCAAGCATCTAAGCTTGGGGATGCCCCGAAAGGCATCCCCTCTTTTTTCAACAAGTATCGGTATGTTTTCGGATTCGTTTCGTTCATGCGATATGTGCAATCTTGGAGCGTCTTTTGCATTTAGTTTTCATTTTTCTTTTATGCACCATGCTGGTATGAGATAGTCCTTGGTTGATTTATAGAATGCTCTTTGCACTTCACTTAAATCTTTTGAGTATGGCTTTATAGAATGCTTCATGTGCTTCACTTATATCATTTGAAGTTTGGATTGCCTATTTCTCTTTACATAGAAAACCGCCATTTGTAGAATGCTCTTTTGCTTCACTTATATTTGTTAGAGCACGGGCATATCTTTTGTAGAAATAATTAAACTCCCTTGCTTCATCTATTTAGAGAGATGACAGGAATTGGTCATTCACATGGTTAGTCATAAAATCCTACATAAAACTTGTAGATCATTGAATATGATATGTTTGATTCCTTGCAATAGTTTTGCGATATAAAGATGGTGATATTAGAGTCATGCTAGTTGGTAGTTGTGGATTGTAGAAATACTTGTGTTGAGGTTTGTGATTCCCATAGCATGCACGTATGGTGAACCGTTATGTGATGAAGTCGGAGCATGATTTATTTATTGATTGTCTTCCTTATGAGTGACGGTCGGGGACGAGCGATGGTCTTTTCCTACCAATCTATCCCCCTAGGAGCATGCGCGTAGTACTTTGTTTCGATGACTAATAGATTTTTGCAATAAGTATGTGAGTTATTTATGACTAATGTTGAGTCCATGGATTATACGCACTCTCACCCTTCCACCATTGCTAGCCTCTCTAGTACCGCGCAACTTTCGCCGGTACCTTAAACCCACCATATACCTTCCTCAAAACAGCCACCATACCTACCTATTATGGCATTTCCATAGCCATTCCGAGATATATTGCCATGCAACTTCCATCATCATCATATACATGACTTGAGCATTCATTGTCATATTGCTTTGAATGATCGTAAGATAGCTAGCATGATGTTTTCATGGCTTGTCCGTTTTTTTATGTCATCGCTACGCTAGATCATTGCACATCCCGGTACACCGCCGGAGGCATTCATATAGAGTCATATCTTTGTTCTAGTATCGATTTGTAAGTAAATAAAAGTGTGATGATAATCATTATTAGAGCATTGCCCCAGTGAGGAAAGGATGAAGGAGACTATGATTCCCCCACAAGTCGGGATGAGACTCCGGACGAAAAAAGGAAAAAAAAAAAAGAGAGAAAGGCCAAAAAAAGAGAGAAGGCCCAAAAAAATAAAAAAAATAAAAAAAATAAAAAATGAGAGAAAAAGAGAGAAGGGGCAATGTTACTATCCTTTTACCACACTTGTGCTTCTGAGTAGCACCATGTTCTTCATATAGAGAGTCTCTTGAGTTATCACTTTCATATACTAGTGGGAGTTTTCATTATAGAACTTGGCTTGTATATTCTGATGATGGGCTTCCTCAAATGCCCGAGGTCTTCATGAGAAAGAAAGTTGGATGCACACCCACTTAGTTTCAGTTTGAGCTTTCATCTACTTATAGCTCTTAGTGCATCCGTTGCATGGCAATCCCTACTCACTTGCATTGATATCTATTGATGGGCATCTCCATAGCCTGTTGATACGCCTAGTTGATGTGAGACTATCTTCTCCTTTTTTTGTCTTCTCCACAACCACCATTATATTCCACCTATAGTGCTATGTCCATGGCTCACGCTCATGTATTGCGTGAAAGTTGAAAAGGTTTGAGAACATCAAAAGTATGAAACGATTGCTTGGCTTGTCATCGAGGTTGTGCATGATTTGAATATTTTGTGTGGTGAAGATGGAGCATAGCCAGACCATATGATTTTGTAGGGATAACTTTCTTTGGCCATGTTATTTTGAAAATACATGATTGCTTTATTAGTAGGCTTGAAGTATTATTGTTTTTATGTCAAATGATAGACTATTGCTTTGAATCACTCGTGTCTTAATATTCATGCCATGATTAGATATGTGATCAAGATTATGCTAGGTAGCATTCCACATCAAAAATTATCTTTTTTATCATTTACCTACTCGAGGACGAGCAGGAATTAAGCTTGGGGATGCTGATATGTCTCCATCGTATCTATAATTTTTGATTGTCCATGCCAATATTCTACAACTTTCATATACTTTTGGCAACTTTTAATACTATTTTTTGGACTAACATATTGATCCAGTGCCCAGTGCCAGTTCCTATTTGTTGCATGTTTTTTCACAGAATATCCATATCAAACGGAGTCCAAACGGGATAAAAACTGATGGAGATTTTTTTTGGAATATATGTGATTTTTGGAAAGAAAAATCAACGCAAGACGATGCTCGAGGGGCCCACGAGGCAGGGGGCGTGCCCCTGACCCTCGTGGCCACCCCGTAAGGCAGTTGGTGCCCTTATTTCGCCGCAAGAAAGCTAATATCCGGATAGAGATCGTGTTAAAATTTCAGCCCAATTGGAGTTACAGATCTCCGAGAATATAAGAAACGGTGAAAGGGTAGAATCTGAGAACGCAGAAACAGAGAGAGACAGAGAGACAGATCCAATCTCGGAGGGGCTCTCGCCCCTCCCATGCCATGGAGACCAAGGACCAGAGGGGAAACCCTTCTCCCATCTAGGGAGGAGGTCAAGGAAGAAGGAGAAGGAGGGGGGCTCTCTCCCCCTCGCTTCCGGTGGCACCGGAGTGCCACCGAGGGCCATCATCCTCACCGCAATCTTCACCAACAACTTCACCGCCATCATCACCAACTCTTCCCCCTCTATGCAGCGGTGTAACCTCTCTCTCACCCGCTGTAATCTCTACTTAAACATGGTGCTCAACGCTATATATTATTTCCCAATGTTGTATGGCTATCCTATGATGTTTGAGTAGATCCGTTTTGTCCTATGGGTTATTTGATGATCGTGATTGGTTTGAGTTGCATGTTTCATTATTGGTGATGTCCTATGATGCTCTCCGTGTCGCCCAAGCGTGAGGGATTCCCGCTGTAGGGTTTGCAATATGTTCATGATTTGCTTATGGTGGGTGGCGTGAGTGACAGAAGCACAGACCCGAGTAAGTAGGTTGTTTGCGTATGGGATAAAGAGGACTTGATACTTTAATGCTATGGTTGGGTTTTACCTTAATGATCTTTAGTAGTTGAGGATGCTTGATAGAGTTCCAATCATAAGTGCATATGATCCAAGTAGAGAAAGTATGTTAGCTTATGCCTCTCCCTCATATAAAATTGCAATAATGATCACCGGTCTAGTTATCGATTGCCTAGGGACAAATAACTTTCTCATAACAAAAAGCTCTTTACTAAAACTAACTTAGTTGTGTCTTTATCTAAACAGCCCCTACTTTTTATTTACATGCTCTTTATTATCTTGCAAACCTATCCAAAAACACTTACAAAGTACTTCTAGTTTCATACTTGTTCTAGGTAAAGCGAACGTCAAGCGTGAGTAGAGTTGTATCGGTGGTCGGTAGAACTTGAGGGAATATTTGTTCTACCTTTAGCTCCTCGTTGGGTTCGACACTCTTACTTATCGAAAACTGTTACGATCCCCTATACTTATGGGTTATCAGTCTCTGTGTCTTCTGCTGACAAGGACTTAGGGAAGACATTTGACAGGTTTCAACAGAATGCATATGACTTAGACAGATAGAATTTGAGGAAGAAGCACAGAAGGGGTTAGGGTCCGATCACTTTCACTTAGATCATAAAAATTCAAGTATAAATACATAGCTATAAGTGAATGATGTAGAGGACAGAACACACACACACAGATATATATATATATCAGTATAAGACCAACTCAACATTGCGAAGATAAACCTTGAGGTCAAATAAATGTTGAAGACAAACCAAATTCAAAAACTATGCAATTATGATGCCAAATTGAAAAGCTTCAAGAAGGTTTTGGTGGTGGCGTTACCCACCGTATAGGAAGTATTAGACCCAGACACGGTGCACAATTATCGTGGTGCTCCAAAGTCAAATTCTGTGTTAATGTATTCAGAGTTAGAGTGTATGTCTTCATTGATTGAAGATATACGTTACTTTGTGTGTTGCACATCTAAGTCATCAACATGCATAAGCATTACGATGTGTGTCCAATTACAGGACATTTGAGGATTCTAAGATATTTAGCTCACACCACAACTTGCAAAACCTTTTCTCATCCAAGGGCTTTGTGAAGATATCTGCCAATTTCTCTTCAGTGTTGACGTGAATGATATCAATATCTTCCTTCATGACATGATCTCTGAGAAAGTGATGACGGATCTGAATGTGCTTTGTCTTTGAGTGCTAAACTAGGTTGCTGGCAACCTTGATGGCGCTTTCATTGTCGCAGTAGAGTGGCACATGCTTCAGGTGGATGCCATAGTCCTTGAGAGTTTGCTTCATCCATAGAAGCTGAGCGCAGCAAGATCCAGCATCAATGTATTCAGATTCAGCAGTGGAGATGGATACACAGTTCTGCTTCTTTGAAGACAAACAGACAAGAGATCGTCCAAGAAAGTGACATGTGCCTGATGTGGACTTGCGATCAACCTTGTCACCAGCATAATCAGCATCTGAGAATCCAACTAGATCAACCTTTGAGCCCTTTGGATACCATAATCCTAGTGTTGGGGTGTAAGCCAAATATCGAAGAATTCGGTTCACAGCTAAGTGATGCGATTCCTTTGGTGCCACTTGAAATTGGGCACACATGCAAATGCTAAGCATTATATCTGGCCTGGATGCACATAAATAGAGTAAAGAACCAATCATGGAGCGATATACCTTTTGATCGAACTCTTTACCATTGTCGTCGGGGCCCACATGAATTTTGGTTGGCATTGGCGTCGTGTACCCTTTGCAGTCTTGCATTACAAACTTCTTCAGGCAATCTTTGAGGTATTTCTCTTGTGATATGAAGATGACATTGCTCTGCTAACGGATTTGAAGATCGAGGAAGAATTTCAGCTCACCCATCATGGACATCTGATATTGATCTTGCATCATATGCCCAAACTCATCACTGTATCTCTTGTCAGTGCAGCCGAAGATAATGTCATCCACATAGATTTAGCACACAAACAGTTCACAATCATATGTCTTCGTGAAGAGTGTGGGATCCAGGGAACCAGGTTTGAAGCCTTTGCTCTTCAGGAAGTCTTTGAGTGTGTCATACCAAGAGTGAGGGGCTTGTTTGAAGCCATACAGTGCCTTGTTGAGCTTGTATACCATGTCAGGATGCTTTGGGTCTTCAAAACCATGTGGTTGTGCAACATACAGTTCTTGTTCAATTTTTCCATTGAGAAAGGCACTCTTTACATCCATTTGGTACAGAAGGATGTTGTGATGGTTGGCATATGCTAGCAATATGTGAATGGCTTCAAGCCTAGCCACCGGAGCAAATGTTTCATCGAAGTCAATCCCTTCAACTTGAGTGTAACCTTGAGCAATGAGATGAGCCTTGTTTCTGACAACTTGACCATGCTCATCGTGTTTGTTGCGATAGATCCATTTGGTGCCTATGATATTGTGCTTGCGAGGATCAGGACGCTTTACCAGTTCCCAAACATTGTTCAGCTCGAACTGTTGAAGCTCTTCTTGCATAGCTTGAATCCATTCAGGTTCCATGAAGGCTTCATCAACTTTCTTGGGTTCAGATATAGAGACAAACGCAAAATGCCCACAGAAATTTGCTAGCTGTGTTGCTCTTGAACGAGTGAGTGGACCAGGTGCATTGATCCTATCGATTATCTTCTCAATATGTACTTCATTCGCAACACAAGGATGAACTGGACGAAGATTTTGCTCCTGCTGATCATTGTCTTCATCTTCAGCATTGACTTCAGGCTGAGTAGTGTCTTTGGGTTGATTAGGTGCAGAAATGATGATTTCTTCTTCAGCATGTGCCTCTGAAGGTATGATTTCTCCAGTACCCATAAGCCTGATAGATTCACTTGGTGGGGCTTCATCTAGCACATTTGGCAGGTGCTCTCTTTGCGAGCCGTTAGTCTCATCAAACTGCACATCCACAGTTTCAACCACTTTATAGTGAAAGAGGTTGGAGACTATGTAGGATTGCGAATCCTTTCTGTAGCCAAGCATAAAACCTTCATGTGTTTTTGGTGCAAATTTTGAAGTGTGATATGGATCCTTGATCCAGCACCTAGCACCAAATACTCTGAAGTAACTGACGTTTAGCTTCTTACTAGTTAGGAGCTCATAGGATGTCTTCTTTAGAAGCTTGTGAAGATAAACACGGTTGATGATGTGGCATGCAGTATCAATGGCTTTAGGCCAGAACTTCCTTGGTGTCTTGTACTCATCAGGCATCGTCCATGCCATCTCAATGAGTGTTCTGTTCTTGCGCTCCATGATGCCATTCTGCTGAGGTGTATATGGAGCTGAGAACTCATGTGTGATGCCCAATGTATCAAGATAAGTGTCGAGGCAAGTGTTCTTGAATTCTGTGTTGTTGTCACTTCTGATGTGCTTGATCTTGATGCCATAGTTGGTCCCGACATGATTGGCGAACCGTCTGAAGACATCCTGCACTTCATTCTTATAGAGGATTATATGCACCCATGTATATCTTGAGTAATCATCAACAATGGCGAAGCCATAGAGGCAAGCAGTGGTAGTAAGGGTAGAGTAATGAGTAGGGCCAAATAAGTCCATGTGAAGTAGCTCGAAGGGATGAGTCGTCGTCATGATTGTCTTCGAGGGATGCTTGGCCCTAGTCATCTTTCCAACTTCGCAGGCACCACATAGATGATCCTTCTTGAACTTGACGCCCTCGATGCCTACGACATGCGTCTTCTTCGCAAGGGTGTAAAAGTTCCTCATGCCAGCATGCCCTAGCCTCAGATGCCAGAGCAAGCACTCTCAATCTTTTGCTAGAAGACATACGGTCAATTGTGGTCCTGCTGAGAAATCTACCATATACAGATCGTCTTTTCGATACCCTTCAAAGACTAGAGATTTATCGGATTCCATAAGCACAAGGCAAAGATATTTACCTAATATCACAATCATGTTCAGATCATAAAGCATTGAGACAGACATTAAGTTGAAACCAAGGGATTCAACAAGCATCACTTTATCCATGTGTTGATCCTTTGAGATTGCAACTCTACCTAGACCCAATACCTTGCTTTTACCAATGTCAGCAAATGTGATGTGACTCTTGTCAGATGGACGTAGGGTTAAATCCATGAGAAGACTTCGATCACCAGTCATCTGGTTAGTGCATCCATTGTCCATAATCCATTCTGAAGCCTTTGGTGTCATATCCTATAGTGCAATTTGGGGATAGGCTTCACCAAGAGTATTGTTAAGCATAAACATTTGACGAACTAGCGGATTATTAAAGTTTAGATCATGTTAGGATAAATAGGATGTTTGTCAAGGAATCCTGGGACGAAATACATAGTAAGACAGTTTTGGAATTTTATCTTGCGTCCCACAAGATGTTTTAGGTCCCCAACATAAGCATCAGAAGCCTTTGATTTCTGGCTGGAGACCTTTCCCTGCAAAAGAGAGTCAATTTTTCTTAACCACCCACATCTTTAGGGGTGGATTAGAAGCAATGAGTCTAAGTGCAGCATCTGAGAACTTCGGCTTTGGAGCCCTAGCAAATAGCCTTGTAGGAGGTGAATTATACTCATAAGAATAAGCCGAAAAGTTCTTGGTCTTATGAACATTGCAGTTTGACGAAACACGCTCATATTCATAAGTCTGAGTATGGTTTCCCTGCAAAACATTGGCGTTAGGGTGACTCTGGTGAGTCCTCTGCCTGTATGAAGCCTTTGGGCCATATGAAGCCTTTGGTCTGGGGTTTGTCTTCTTTCCAGGTTGTGTCATGATGACATTCACAGGAAGTTTCTCAAGACAACTTTTGGGCACCTAGATCTTCTTCAAAGGTGGTCCATTCCTGCAGTTAGTACCAATATACCTGGCAAACACTTCACCATTCTGATTCTTAAACAGTTTAGAGTTTGCATCAAAGGATTCATCAATGATAATCGGGTTAGCACAAGTGAAGCCAGATAAGGTAGATGGATCCACTGAAGGTCCCTTTGCACCAACCCATGTGGTTTTGGGGTACTGCTCAGGCTTCTAATAAGAACCATCAACATTCATTTTCCTATCAAACCCAACACCCTCTTTCCTACGCTTTCGGTTCAGAATCTGTTTCTTGAGGACATCACATAGTGTCTGATGCCCTTTGAGACTCTTGTACATTCATGTTTCAAGCAATGTCTTCAACCTGGCATTTTCATCAGCAATAGTAGTGGTATCCTCAGTGGAGGGGTTAGTTACCACATCAGTAGTTGAAGATATTACAATAGTAGCAGTTGTAGAACATTCAGCAACAGAGACGGCATTATCACGCTCAAGACATTTTAGACATGGTGGTTCAAACCCTTCCTGAGCGGAACTGGTCTGTTGAGCGCGGAGTGACTCGTTCTCCTTTTGAAGATATTCATGAGTCGCTCTCAAGTTCTTGATGACCCACAAGTATAGGGGATCTATCGTAGTCCTTTCGATTAGTAAGAGTGTCGAACCCAACGATGAGCAGAAGGAAATGATAAGCGGTTTCCAGCAAGGTATTCTCTGCAAGTACTGAAATAAGTGGTAACAAATAGTTTTGTGATAGGATAATTTGTAACGAGCAACAAGTAACAAAAGTAAATAAAGTGCAGCAAGGTGGCCCAATCCTTTTTGTAGAAAAGGACAAGCCTGGACAAACTCTTATATAGAGAAAAGTGCTCCCGAGGACACATGGGAATATCGTCAAGCTAGTTTTCATCATGTTCATATGATTCGCGTTCGGTACTTTGATAATTTGGTATGTGGGTGGACCGGTGCTTGGGTGCTGCCCTTACTTGGACAAACATCCCACTTATGATTAACCTCTATTGCAAGCATCCGCAACTACAACAAAAGTATTAAGGTAAACCTAACCATAGCATGAAACATGTGGATCCAAATCAGCCCCTTACGAAGCAACGCATAAACTAGGGTTTAAGCTTCTGTCGCTCTAGAAACCCATCATCTACTTATTACTTCCCAATGCCTTCCTCTAGGCCCAAATAATGGTGAAGTGTCATGTAGTCGACGTTCACATAACACCACTAGAGGAGAGACAATATACATCTCATCAAAATATCAAACGAATACCAAATTCACATGACTACTAATAGCAAGACTTCTCCCATGTCCTCAGGAACAAACGTAACTACTCACAAAGCATAAAAATGTTCATAATCAGAGGGGTATTAATATGCATATAGGATCTAAACATATGATCTTCCGCCAATTAAACCAACTAGCATCAACTACAAGGAGTAGTTAACACTACTAGCAACCTACTAGCACCAATCCCGGACTTGGAGACAAGAATTGGATACAAGAGATGAACTAGGGTTTTGAGAGGAGATGGCGCTGATGAAGATGTTGATGGAGATTGCCATCTCTCGATGAGAGGAGCGTTGGTGTTGACGATGGCGATGATTTCTCCCTCCGGGAGGGAAGTTTCCCCGGCAGAACAGCTCCGCCAGAGCCCTAGATTGGTTCCGCCAAGGTTCCGCCTCGTGGCGGCGGAGTTTTGTCCGAGAAGATGGCTTATGATTTTTTTTCCATCGAAAGACTCCATATAGCAGAAGATGGCCACCGAAGGGCTACCAGGGGGGCCACGAGGTAGGGGGCGCGTCCAGGGGGTAGGGCGCGCCCCCACTCTCGTGGGCAGGGTGTGGCCCCCTGGTGAATCTCTTTTGCTGGGTATTTTTTATATATTTTGAAAACGTCTTCCATGAAGTTTCAGGACTTTTGGAGCTGTGCAGAATAGGCCTCTAATATTTGCTCCTTTTCCAGCCCAGAATCCCAGCTGCCGGCATTCTCCCTCTTTATGTAAACCTTGTAAAATAAGAGAGAATAGGCATAAGTATTGTGACATAATGTGTAATAAAAGCCCATAATGCAATAAATATTAACATAAAATCATGATGCAAAATGGACGTATCAACTCCCCCAAGCTTAGACCTCGCTTGTCCTCAAGCGAAAGCCGAAATCGAAAAATATGTCCACATGTTTAGAGATAGAGGTGTCGATAAAAAATAAAATACGGACATGAAGGCATCATGATCATTCTTAAAACAGCAACTTATATAATTCTTGTCATATAATCTCTGATGCTAGAGTAATAATTCAATCACAATATCAAGTATGAATCGTAAACTTCATTGAAAACTAAAAAACTATAATCTCAGTCATTGAAGCAATTGCAATTTATCATAACATAGGAAAGAGTCAATGTATAAGAGCTTTTCAGCAAGTCCACATACTCAACTATCATATAATCTTTTACAATTGCTAACACTCACGCAATACTTATGGGTATGGAGTTTTAATTGGACACAGAGAAATATAGGGGCTTATAGTTTTGCCTCCCAACGCTTTACCTAAAGGGTAATGTCAACAATAATAGTTCATGAAAACTCACATCCAATTAGCCATATATACCAGGATCTTTCCAACATACTGTGCTTGCCAAAGGATAAAATGTAAAAGGAAGGGTGAAGATCACCATGACTCTTATGCAAGGTAGGAAGTGAAAGTAAAAGATAGGCCCTTCGCAGAGGGAAGCAGAGGTTGTCATGCGCTTTTATGGTTGGATGCACAAAATATTAATGCGAAAGAACGTCACTTTATATTGCCACTTGTGATATGGACCTTTATTATGCAGTCTGTCGCTTTTATTTCTGCCATATCACACGATCGTATAAAGCTTATTTTCTCCCACACTAATAAGTCATACATATTTAGAGGGCAATTTTTATTGCTTGCACCAATGGCAACTTACTTGGAGGATCTTACTCAATCCATAGGTAGGTATGGTGGACTCTTATGGCAAAACTGGTTTAAGGGTATTTGGAAGCACAAGTAGTATTTCTACTTGGTGCAATGAATTTGGCTAGCATGAGGGGGAAAGGCAAGCTCGACATGTTGGAGGATCCAAGACAATATAATTTATCTCAGATGTAAGAAAACATAACCCATTACGTTGTCTTCCTTGTCCAACGTCAACTCTTTAGCATGTCATATTTTAATGAGTGCTCACAATCATAAAAGATATCCAAGATAGTATATTTATATGTGAAGACCTCTCTTTCTTTATTACTTCCTATTAATTGCAACGATGACCAAAACTATGTTTGTCAACCCTCAACAACTTTTATTCATCATACTTTTTCTATGTGAGCTCATTACTCTCCATAAGATTCACATGATCTCTTTGTTTCTTTTTTATTCTTTCTCTTTTCTTTTATTCACTTAGGATCATGGCAAAATAATCAAGCCCTTGACTCAACACTAATCTTTATTATATAGCTCACGGACTCGATTACATAGAAGGATTATAAAGCAAAACTCACAACTAGATCATACTAAGAACTTTTATTCTACTAGATCAAGATATTACCAAAAGGATCGAACTAAGAAAAAAAATGTAAAGATAAAAGTGATGGTGATACGATACCGGGGCACTCCCCCAAGCTTGGCAGTTGCCAAGGGGAGTGCCCATACCAGATGCTCAATTCTTCTTTGTTGGTGGAGAAGGTAATGGTTTTGTTGATGGCGTAGGCTTCTTCCATAATTTGCGTTTGAGGACAGAATTTTGGTCCCTTAGGTCATCGATCTCCTGCTCCAAGCTCGTTATCTTTTTGCATAGTTCCTTCTTGTTTTCCTGCAAGAAGCGAAAAGGGATAAACTCGATGTTAGGTTTCTTTACTCTATCCGGTAGGCTTGACTTTTTGAACTCCACATGCATGTCCCCAGGTTGAGGTAGTGGGACTTCATCTTCATTTGAGCTCGTCTCCTCCTTTCCCTTAGGTTCACAGTCCTCTTCTTCCGTAGTCCAACCACAATGCTCCACATCCCCATAGACTTTAGGGTCTGCAAGGTAATCAGCCACATAGCTCTCTCCTTCCGAATCCTGGGACAACATGTTGCTCAAATCTGCAGCAGGATAGCTCGAAACAAAGACAGGACATATTTGCGTGATACGAGAGTCAAAACCCCCGGGAGATTATATAATGAATTTTTACCGACCAAAATACGTGTCGTGTACGAAAACAAAGTCTGGAGACCACACGAGGTGCCCACGAGGTAGGGGCCGCACCTAGGGGGGTAGGGCGCGCCCTCCACCCTCGTGGGGCCCTCGTGTCCTTCCCAGACTGGTTCTTATTTTTCTATTTTTCTGAATATTCCAAAGCGGAGAAATATTGCCTTAAAACTATTTTGGAGTCGGTTTACTTACCGTACCACATACCTATTCCTTTTCGAAGTCTGAAACATTCCGGAAAGTGTCCCTTATGTATTCCTCCGGGGTTACGGTTTCAATAACATTGGTTTCAACATTTATGGGATTACCTGAGATATAATGTTTGATTCTTTGACCGTTCACCACCTTCGGATTTGTGCCTTCGAAGTTGTTGATTTTTATGGCACCGGAATGATAGACCTCCTCGATAACGTAAGGACCTTCCCATTTAGAGAGAAGTTTTCCTGCAAAAAATCATGGACCTGTCCCAACTGCCCTACCCAAGGAAATCTCTAGAAGAAATCACCTTTCAATCGAATTGGAGGTGTTCCACTCGACAGATTTGAAAACACTCGACCAAGAAGCAATCACTCGACCAAGATCCAACCACTCGACGGCCAGGAGACCTAAAGGCACTCCGCACGCTAACGGTCGGTTATTAAGTAGCTTTTATGATCATCATAGCACTTTATTAGGGGCGTTACCAGTAACGCCCGACCTTAATGTATTTAAAACCCTGCACAACTGAGGGCCGGAGGGGTCCGGCGAACTCTATATAAGCCACCCCCTCCTCAGTGTAAAGGGTTCGCACCCCTGTAATTCATACACACATAATCCAGTCGACCGCCTCCGGGCTCCGAGATGTAGGGCTATTACTTCCTCCGAGAAGGGCCTGAACTCGTAAACCTCGTGTGCTTACAACTACTCCATAGCTAAGATCTTGCCTCTCCATACCTACCCCCCTACATTACTGTCAGACTTAGAACCACGACAGTTGGCGCCCACCGTGGGGCAGGTGTTTTAGCGATTTGTTGGAGGAGTTGCGATCTTTTCTGATCCAAATCACCATGGTTTCTGGCGGAGTTTTGGTGGAGGGCTGCGAGATCCGTCTCGGCGCGCTCACGTTCATCACCGACGACTCCGCTTGGCTTCAGGAGGCTCCGCTCGACGTGGACGCACTCCCTGTCCGCGGGGCAACGCACTTTCGCGCGTGCGTCCGCGGCGTCCTCTTGCGGCAACCGTCGACCCATTATCAGTCGGTTCCTGTGTTGTCCTCCCTCCCTGTTTCCCACCGACGCAAGCGCTCCGGTCGATCGAGACTTCAGCGGTGGGTGAGACACGCGGTGGCACGCCAGTCGGCCATCCCTAAAGTGGCGGTGATCGAGCCCGACAAATCCCTCTACGGCCTGTTTGACCTGTCGACTGGCTCCGCAGAGACAGCATCCGAGTGCGACAGCAGTGATCCGGCGGCGAAGGTTTTGATGGTCAATGGACCGCCCAGTCCTCCCGGTTTTCCCCGCACCGACGGAGGCGCGGGTGGAGGCGACCCGTCGCATCACCATGAGGAATATCTCCCCGAGCCTCTCATGTCGCTGCAGAGAGAAGAACTTCGTCGCCGGAACATGGATGCGCTGCACACTCCTATCGTTGGAGAAACCCCCGAGGCTCGTGCCTTGGAGGACGCGCGCCTGGCAAACTTGGCCGAGCGCACTCGACTGGAGAACCTCCAGCGAGCACTCGACGAGCGTGCGCGACAACGGGTTCCAGAATCCAGTCGACATCAGCTCTTTCCGCCCCCGCAGATATATCGAACTCCGATTCAGAATTTAGCAGCTGCAGCCCGTATAGCAGAGTCAATCCAGCCTTCCCAGTCGGAGGCCGGCAGAGACTTGTTGCAGATCAGAGCGTTACTCCGAGCAGCAGGAGACTAGAACTCCGCTGTTTCTTAGTCAAGGAACAGGATTCATAGCAGATCCGTTGCTGCGAACACAGTCCAGTCGGCTCATAGCCCAAGATCGCCCCCGGGGTGTGAGGGACGCGGGGACCGGCGTAATCAGTACGGGAACTGTGAGCATTATGATCACCGATTCGATCGTGACGATCGACGTCGAGTGCCCACCCCTCCCCCAAGGAGCGGGTCGTATGTGCCTCGACAGCAGGATGACAGGCGCCCTCATAGTGTTGGGCGAAGGATTCCAGTCGACCCCAGGGAACCAGGCTTTGATGCGAGATCCATTCTCGTTCAAGGTTTGGTCGACAGGAACAGAGCTCACCGAGAAGGTCACGACAGAGATGCACCTACCAGTAGCAGAGTACATGTTTCGGGGCCAGAGTGCTTTAGTAGAGCCATCAGGGCCGCTGTGATTCCTCCCAACTTCAGGTTGGCGACTGGAGTCAGTAAGTTCACTGGTGAGTCCAAGCCTGATACTTGGCTTGAAGACTACTGAGTGGCCGTCCAGATTGGCGGTGGCAATGATGAAGTGGCCATGAAGCACCTGCCTCTCATGTTGGAGGGCTCGGCCAGAGCGTGGCTGAATCAGTTAGCACCCAGCAGCATTTACACTTGGGAAGATCTCGCCTAGTGTTTGTCACCACATTTGAAGGAACGTGCAAGCGACCTGCAGGGCTGACGGAACTGCGGTCTTGCGTGTAGAAACCGAATGAAACCTTGAGGGATTACATCCAGAGATGGATCACGTTACATCACACGGTAGAGAATGTGCCTGACCACCAAGCAGTCTGTGCCTTCAAAGAAGGCGCCAAGTACAGAGAACTGAATCTGAAATTCGTTCGAAACGGAGATATGTCTCTGAATCGGATGATGGAGATTGCCACCATGTACGCTAATGGTGAAGATGAGGATCGACTCAGGAGTGGCAAGCTCAAGTCAGTCACTCAAGAAACTGGAGGAGGGAATTCCAATCGGAAACAGAAGCGGAAAGCCGAGCCAGCTGCTCCTGGGGAAGCCCTGGCTGTAACTCAAGGAAAGTTTAAGGGGAAACCCAAGGGACCTTGGAACCCCAAGAAAGTTAAAGACCAAGACAGAAATGATGTGTTGGATTTGCCATGTCACATCCACCCCAAGAAAGATGAAGAGGGTAAGTTCATTTACCCGAAACATACCACTCGACAGTGTCGGCTCTTGATCCAGTAGTTCCAGGGCAAGCAGCCCAAAGATAAGGAAAAGGAGTCGGACAAAGTTGAGGATAAGGAAGACAGTGATGATGGATACCCCCAGGTCAATTCCACCCTGATGATTTTTGCTGATGTTGAAAGCAAAAGTCGACTGAAAGTTATCAACCATGAGGTGAATATGGTTGCTCCGGCAACACCCAGTTATCTGAAGTGGTCTCAAACTGCCATCACATTCGACCAGTCCGATCACCCAACGCACATTGCCACCCCTGGGAGGCAAGCTTTGGTGGTCGACCCAGTTGTTGAAGGCACTCGACTGACCAAAGTCTTGATGGATGGTGGGAGTGGTTTGAACATACTGTATGCTGAGACATTGAAAGGGATGGGCATTCCAATGTCCAGACTCAGTACCAGCAACATGAGTTTCCATGGAGTCATTCCTGGAAAGAAGGCTGAGTCACTCGGCCAAATTGCTCTTGATGTGGTTTTCGGTGATTCCAAGAATTACCGCAAAGAAAAGTTGACGTTCGAAGTTGTAGATTTCCAGAGTGCTTACCACGCTATTTTGGGCAGGCCGGCTTATGCACGCTTCATGGCTCGACCATGTTATGTGTATCTCAAATTGAAGATGCCTGGTCCCAAAGGAGTGATCACTGTTACGGGCAATCGGAAGAAAGCAGAAGAGTGTATTCAGAAAGGCTCAAAGATCGTTGATGCTCAGATGGCAGTGGTGGAGCTGCAGGAATACCAAAAGACCGCAGACCCGAGTGATTTGTTGCGAGCCAAGAAGCCCGCTACAGAATCATCTTTTCAGTCGTCTGGCGAAATGAAGCCGGCTCACATTCACCCGACCGGTCCCAGTGCTGCTCCGACTCATATCTCAACAACACTCAACTCCAAATAGGAAGAAGCGCTCATCCAGTTGCTTCGTGAGAACTGGGACATTTTCGCATGGAAGCCTTCTGACATGCTGGGTGTTCCCAGGGGGCTGGCTGAGCACCGCGTACGAGTCGACTCAAAAGTAAAACATGTCAAAGAACATCTCCAACGGTCTGCCGTCCAGAAGAGAAAGGCTATTGGTGAGGAGGTGGCTCGGCTCTTAGCAGCAGAGTTCATCCGAGAGATCTACCACTCCGAGTGGCTCGCCAACGTTGTCATGGTCCCAAAGAAGGACAAGTCACTTCGCATGTGCATTGACTTTAAACATATCAATCGGTCCTGCCCGAAAGATCATTTTCCTCTCCCCTGCATCGACCAGATAGTCGACTCGACTGCGGGATGTGAGCGACTGTCTTTTTTAGACGCCTATTCCGGGTACCATTAGATCCGTCTGTATGGACCTGACAAGATCAAAACAGCTTTCATCACTCCATTTGGGTGCTTCTGTTATGTTACCATGCCGTTCGGCCTCAAGAATGTCGTAGCCACATTCATTAGGATGATTCAGAAGTGTTTGCTCACTCAAATCAGTCGGAATGTGGAAGCATACATGGATGATATTGTGGTCAAGTCACGGAAGGGTTCCGACCTGCTGACTGACCTTGCTGAAACCTTTGCCAACCTCAGGAGGTATGATATCAAGCTTAATCCATCAAAGTGAACATTCGGAGTTCCTGGCGGAAAGCTACTCGGTTTTCTCGTTTCCGAACAGGGAATCGACGCCAATTCAGAAAAAGTCGGTACTATACTCCGAATGAAAAGTCCTGTGCGAGTGCACGACGTCCAGAAGCTTACTGGTTGCTTGGCCACTTTAAGTCGATTAATCTCTCGTCTCGGTGAAAAGGCATTGCCTCTTTACCGATTGATGAAGAAGTCCGACAAGTTCGAGTGGACTCCTGAAGCTGATGCAGCGTTTGCAGAGCTCAAAGCTCTGCTCTCCACCCAGCCGGTGCTTGCTGCCCCAATCAGCAAAGAGCCTTTGCTGCTTTACATCGCAGCCACGGGACAAGTCGTCAGTACGGTACTTACGGTCGAGCGGGAAGAAGAAGGAAAAGCCTTCAAAGTTCAGCGCCCAGTGTATTATATTTTTGAAGTTTTGACCCCGTCGAAGCAAAGATATCCTCATTATCAGAAGCTTGTATATGGTATTTATATGACCACAAAGAAGGTTGCTCACTACTTCTCTGATCATTCCATTACAGTCGTCAGCGACGCTCCATTGTCAGAGATCCTGCATAACAGAGATGCAACTGGTCGAGTGGCAAAATGGGCGATTGAACTCCTTCCTCTAGATATCAAGTTTGAGACAAAGAAAGCTATCAAGTCCCAAGAAATAGCAGATTTCGTCGCTGAGTGGATTGAACAGCAACTGCCGACTCAGGTTCACTCGGAGCATTGGACTATGTTCTTCGACGGTTCCAAAATGCTGAATGGTTCCGGTGCCGGGGTGGTATTGGTCTCCCCCCGAGGAGATAAGCTCAGATATGTTCTTCAAATCCACTTTGATTCCTCCAATAACGAGGCAGAATATGAAGCACTTTTATATGGGCTGCGCATGGCCATTTCACTCGGTGTCCATCGCCTCATGGTCTATGGCGACTCAGATTTGGTGGTTAATCAGGTGATGAAGGAGTGGGACGTCAGAAGTCTAGCCATGACTGGTTATTGCAATGCAGTGAGAAAGCTGGAGAAGAAATTCGAGGGGTTAGAACTTCATCACATACCCCGACTGAAAATCAAGCAGCTGATGATTTGGCAAAAATAGGTTCCAAAAGAGAAGCCATTCCCAGCAATGTGTTTTTGGAACACATCCACACACCATCAGTTCAGGAGGATCCCTTCACTGAAGAAGCCCCGCAGCCAAAAAGTGCCACGGATTTGACTGAAGTTGAAGTTCCAGCTATGGTCGACCTGATCATGGAAGTCTTGGTAATCACTCCCGACTGGACAATACCGTACATCGCGTACATCCTAAGGAAAGAACTCCCAGAGGATGAAGAAGAGGCTCAACAGATCGTCCGTCGATCCAAGGCCTTTATAGTCATAAAGGGACAGTTGTATAGAGAAAGCGCGACTGGAGTCAGTCAGAAGTGTATAACACTAGAAGAAGGTCAGATGATCCTTGATGATATCCACTCGGGGACCTATGGTCATCATGCGTCCTCTCGGACCATTGTGGCTAAAGCATACTGAGCGGGATTCTACTGGCCAAGAGGGAATGAAATGGTGGAAGAGATAGTCGACAAGTGTGAAGGATGTTAGTTTTACTCCAATATGTCGCACAAGCCCGCGTTAGCCCTGAAAACCATTCCACTCGTCTGGCCCTTCGCCGCTTGGGGACTGGACATGGTTGGACCACTGAGAACGGGCAGGAGCGGCTTCACTCATCTGCTAGTAGCAGTCGACAAGTTCACCAAATGGATTGAAGCCAAGCCTATCAAGAATCTTGATGCTTGCACTGCTATCAGTTTCATCAGAGAGTTGATATTCAGATATGGAGTTCCGCACATCATCATCACTGAAAATGGGTCAAACTTCGATTCCGACAAATTCATAGCCTTTTGCGCCTCTCAGGGCACACGAGTCGACTACGCTTCAGTCGCTCACCGCCAGTCGAATGGACAGGCGGAAAGAGCAAACGGCTTAATTCTCAAAGGACTGAAACCTCGGTTGATGCGCGATCTCAAGCACGCAGCAGGCACATGGGTCGGCGAGCTTCCATCAGTTCTTTGGGGATTGAGGACAACCCCGAACTGATCGACCGGGAGAGCCCCATTCTTTCTGGTCTACGGAGCCGAAGCAGTTTTGCCGAGTGACTTGCTTAACAACGCACCCCGAGTCGAGCTCTACTCTGAAGATGAAGCGGAACAAGCCCGGCAGGACACAGTCGACCTCCTGGAAGAAGAAAGAGAAATGGCCATGATCCGATCGACCATCTATCAGCAAGACTTGCGTCGATTCCACGCCAGAAATGTGAAGAGTCGAGCCTTCCAAGAAGGAGACTTGGTCCTCCGAGTGGATCAACAGAAACCACACAAACTCGCTCCTACTAGGGAAGGCCCCTTCATAGTCACCAGAGTCCTCCACAATGGAGCATACCACCTTTATAATGTCGATCGCCAGATTGATGAGCCACGAGCCTGGAATGCGGAGCTGCTCCGCCCCTTTTATACTTGAATTCTCACTTGGATGAGATGTAATAAGAAAAACTCTTGTAGTTTATTTATCAAAGACAAGAGCGTTATAATTTTCCCAGTGATTGTTATTGTTTCTGTTTGCGGGAGAAATCCCCCAGCGGGTGGCTTAGCTGCGAATCCGTTTCGCCTAAGTTTGTAAAAATAATTTCCTGCCGAGTGGTGAGCCAGCCTCCCACTCGGGGGCTTAGCTGCAGTCCAGTACTCGCCTAAGTATTTGAAAACCCTACTGAGTGGTGAGCCGGCCTCCCACTCTGGGGCTTAGCTGTAGTCCAGTACTCGCCTAAGTATTTGAAAATCCTACTGAGTGGTGAGCCAGCCTCCCACTTGGGGGCTTAGCTGCAGTCCAGTACTCGCCTAAGTATTTGAAAATCCTACCGAGTGGTGAGCCAGCCTCCCACTCGGGGGCTTAGCTGCAGCCCCGTACTCGCCTAACTATTTGAAAAATCCTACCGAGTGGAGAGTGACCCTCCCACTCGGGGGCTTAGCTGCAGTCCAGTACTCGCCTAAGTATTTGAAAATCCTACTGAGTGGTGAGCGACCCTCCCACTCGAGGGCTTAGCTGCAGTCCGGTACTCGCCTAAATTTGAAAATCCTACCGAGTGGTGAGCGACCCTCCCACTCGGGGGCTTAGCTGCAGTCCGGTACTCGCCTAAGTTTGAAAAATCCTACCGAGTGGAGAGCGACCCTCCCACTCGGGGGCTTAGCTGCAGTCCAGTACTCGCCTAAGTATTTGAAAATCCTACCGAGTGGTGAGCGACCCTCCCACTCGGGAGCTTAGCTGCAGTCCAGTACTCGCATAAGTATTTGAAAATCCTACCGAGTGGTGAGCGACCCTCCCACTCGGGGGCTTAGCTGCAGTCCAGTACTCGCCTAAGTATTTGAAAATCCTACCGAGTGGTGAGTGACCCTCCCACTCGGGGGCTTAGCTGCAGTCCAGTACTCGCCTAAGTATTTGAAAATCCTACCGAGTGGTGAGCGACCCTCCCACTCGGGGGCTTAGCTGCAGTCCAGTACTCGCCTAAGTATTTGAAAATCCTACCGAGTGGGGAGCCAGCCTCCCACTCGGGGGCTTAGCTGCAGTCCAATACTCGCCTAAGTACGAAACGCATCTCAATCCACAAGGACGACGAGGTGCAGGTTGACTACCACCTTCTCCTTGGGAGCTTCGCCACAAATACAACATGCGCTCCATCTCAATCCACAAGGACGACGAGGTGCAGGTCGACTGCCACCTTCTCCTTGGGAGCTTCGCCACAAATACAACGTGCGCTCCATCTCAATCCACAAGGACGACGAGGTGCAGGTCGACTGCCACCTTCTCCTTGGGAGCTTCGCCACAAATACAGCGTGCGCTCCATCTCAATCCACAAGGATGATGAGGTGCAGGTTGACTGCCACCTTCTCCTTGGGAGCTTCGCCACCAATACAACGTGTGCTCCATCCCACTCCGCAAGGACGACGAGGTGCAGGTCGACTGCCACCTTCTCCTTGGGAGCTTCGCCACAAATACAATATGCGCTCCATCGTCGACCCGCAAGGACGACGAGGTGCAGGTCGACTGCTACCTTCTCCTTCGGAGCTGCGCCACAAATACAAAAGTTGTCTCGAGTGAAGAACGAGTTTCACTCGACGGAGGATTCATGAAGATATTCAACGATAAACCAAGTTCAGATAAATCCTAAAGGTTTCGGACCACAGATCGAAGTGCTGGGGCATTCAGCCCGAAAGAGTTTAACGGTTACAAAAACCACTCAGCATTCCGAGGAAAATTTAAGGTGGGTCATAAAAGTTTGTTCCCTCCATAGGAGGAGGACTGGTAGGCTCGACGAACTCGTCCAGGTCGACGCCGTCGGCGATTCGAGTGGCTGCAGCGATGAAAGTCTCCATAAAAGATCGGAAATCATGCTTCTGGGTGTTGGCGACCTTGATTGCTGCCAGCTTATCTTGTTGCACCTCCTTGCAGTGGACACGAACCAAAGACAGAGCCACATCAGCACCACACCGGGCAGAAGATTTCTTCCACTCCTGCACTCGATCAGGGATCTCGTTAAGTCGAGTCATCAGGGACTCAAGGTCATTCTAGAGCGTGGCCTCTGGCCAAAGTGCCGTGTCGATCCGTGACGTGGCGACCTTCAATCGAGCCAAGTAGTCCACAACACCGTCGATGCGGGATTCCAATCGGAGCAGATTCATGGCAGTTTCATCTTTCACGGGAGAATTGATTGGGTCCAAACCTGGATCAATCCGCCCAGTCTCCTCCTCGAAGTTCTGGCAAAACTCTGCATTCACGATCCAAGGATAAGTCAATTTTAGTATGCTGAGTCGACAAAAAACATCAGTCGGAACAAAATGTGTACCTTCAAGCTTGATGAACAACTTCTTGGCAAGGCTCCTCAGATAGCTCTCCAGATCGTCCCTCCTGCGAGCGATGCCTTCCATCTTCTCGTACAGGTTGAGATTGTCCTTCTTCAAGCGCGTGCACTCCTTGTTGGCTTCGTTCAGAGCAGATTTCATCTTGGTGTTCTCTTCTTCCAACTGGCCGACCGAAGCCAGTTTCTGTTCAGCTAGAGCGGTTCTGTCGTCAGCTTCCTTTCGAGCAGCAGCCAAATCCCGATCCTTCTTCGCCAAAGCTTCTCTCAGTTTTTCTGCAAAGAAATGGTGCTTGATTCAGAAAGAGCAGAAGGGTACTCAAGCCTAAGACAAACCAGTCGACAAGCTCGTCTTACCATTGGCGTCGTCCTTGGCCTTTCACAACTCTGTCTTGGCCAATTCCAAGTCAAGGTTCAGTTGGATCTGTTGTTTCTCCAAGTCAGCAAAGCGAGCTCCAAGATCACAAGATTTCTGCAATTAGGGAGGAGAAGTTATTTTGCAGCGAAAAATGACAAAGACAATAAATACTAAGACTACGGTCGACTGCCCGCAGTCCACCATAGTCTCGGGGACTACACCCAGTGGGTGCACTACGCGTGCCCCCACCGGTTATGATCCCACTCGACCGGCCCGCCGGAGTCGAGTGTAGGGAGTAAAAAAAGGGGAGATAAAGAAGAACTCAGACCATAGAACTCAGACCCCAGTCGACTGTCAGCAGTCGACCGCGGTCTCGGGGACTACACCCAGTAGGTGCACTTGGCGTGCCCCCACCAGTTCTGATCCCACTCGCCCAGACCGAGTAGAAGAGACAAACTACCAGTTCGGTTTACACTCGACGCGGCCAGACCACATCGAACGAGAGAATCAAAATACAAAGACTACAGTCGACTGCCAGCAGTCCACTGTAGTCTCGGGGACTACACCAAGTGGGTGCACTCAGCGTGCCCCCACTAGTTCAAAAATTCAATCGACACACCCAGTGGGTGTACAGATGCAAAGATTTTCGGAAAGAGAGTCTTCAGATAGCATATCCTACCAGAACAATAGGTGACCAACTAACCTGAACGTTGCTTAGGAGAGCCGAGCTGGCGTCGTAGGCGGCTTGACTAGCGTCCCGCACCGTCTTCATCTTCTCCATCATAATGCCCGCCTGGCGTATGGCTTCCTTGGCAGCATTCACTTTGTCCTCTGGGACATGATGGGTCGCAAAAACTGAAGGTGGGTCGACAGGGGCCTGAGCAGTCGACGAAGAAGGCAAGGCACTCGACAATGGCACGGCGAAAGTGACAGAACCCCGATTGGCATCACCAGCGTCCTGAACGACTGGTTCGGCCCTCGGCATCGACTGTGGCACCTTGCTTGCAGGAGCTTGCCTATTTTTCCTCATCAAAGGCCTCTCGGGCTCTTCATCATCATCATCGGGGAGGTCAATAATGTTAGGAGTTGTTCAAAGTTCAATCGCCAAAATCACATCACCCATGGTACACATTGCAGTTGAGTCGACCAAATAAAGACAGAATGGCAGAAATCATACCCAGATTGGAAGTGACTGCATCCTCCATTACCTCATCCTCGTCCCTGTAAGCTGAGGTCCCGGAAGTAGCAGCGCTGCCAGTTCCAAAGTTCGTCTGGTTAAATCAAGAAAAACAAACAGCACGGGGCGTCGAGTGAATACAAAGGGAGACACTCACGCAGAAGCGACGGGGATGTCAATCTTAATCTTCGGCAACGCCTTCCGAAGCTTCGGCTCTACAACTTTGGGATGCTTTGACGCTTTTTCAGTTGGGGTTGGTGAAGAGGTCCGAGGATGCTTTGAAGACTGACCAGCCTGAGCAATCACCTTTTCACGGGCGCTCGGTCGCTCTTGGTCAAGCTTGGATCGCCTCTCCCTGCGAGGAGGCGACTCGACTTTGTCTTCGTCACTCGAGTCATCGCTTTCTTCGTCCCCTTCACCGTCAGAACACCATTCGCCATTGTCTCTGCCGCTCGCCTCTCCTTCCAGGTCTTGCTCTTGCTCTCCGTTGGGCATTGAATACATTTAGATAAGGGCCTGAAAGAAAGCAGGAAGAATAAAGTCAATCGACGCAGTATAGACAGTTGCGCGAGTGAATTCAGATTACAATCAAAAGCTCAGAATCGGACCTTCTCTGGTACATGGGACTGGTCGAATGGAGGAACTCTCCTGGCTCCCCTGGGGTTGTCCTTGTTTCCGGTCATGCCCGACAGCCACTTCTCCAGTGTGTCGTCATCGACCTCCTTCGGGTGAATCCGAGTGGAGTCGTCAAGACCCGAATACATCCACATCAGATGGTCTCGGTCTTGAAGAGGTTGGATGCGCCGCTGAAGGAAAACCTCCAAGAGATCCATACCAGTGACCCCGTCACGGATAAGCTGGACCACTCATTCGACTAGCACCCTAACCTGCGCCTTCTCCTCCGGGAGAACCTTCAAAGAGGAGGGCTTCCTCACTCGGTCCATGGTAAAAGGAGGGAGGCCAGTCGACTACCCTGGCGTCGGCTGGTCTTTGCAGTAAAACCAGGTCGACTGCCATCTGCGAACCTAGTCGGGAAGAATCATGGCTGGAAAGGAACTTTTCCCTCACACCTGAACACCAAGACCCCCGCACATCTGAATCACTTGTGTTCTCTCATCACTCGGATTAGCCTTTTTCACCGTCTGAGAACGACAGGTGAAAATGTGCTTGAATAGACCCCAGTGAGGCCGACAACCCAAGAAATTCTCGCACAAAGACACGATGGCAGCGAGATACGTGATTGTGTTGGGAGTGAAATGGTGCAGTTGTGCCCCAAAGAAATTCAGAAATCCCCGAAAAAAAGGGTGAGGAGGCAAGGAAAATCCACGGTCGATGTGGGTGGCAAGGAGAACGCGCTCACCCTCCCGAGGTTGCGGCTCGGATTCCTTCCCCGGAAGCCGCGCCGATCCATGGGGGATCAGCCCTCCTTCGGCTAGGTTGTTGAGGTCGTCTTGGCGAATCGTCGAGGGGATCCAGTCGCCCTAGATCTAGCCCTTCGGCAGGCTGGCTCGCGAGGAAGATCCACCCCGACTGGCCGCCTTCCCCTTCGCCTTTGCCGTCGCCTTCTTCGCCCGCTCCAGAGCCGCCGTCTTCTCCTTCCCCATCGTCACCGGCGAGACGCGTATGGAGCGGCGGTGCTGGGGCGAGAGCGAGCGCGATGAAGAAGCCTGAAGAGGAGAAGAGGAAATGGGAACGCACTATTCGAGAAACCCAGGCCCGACACCTTATATGAGGTCGCTTCCGAGTGGCTGACTGGTAGGCCCAGGCTGTCCTGTCAAATCCCGTAACAATCGCGCGCGCGATATGTGGCGAAAAAGGTGGCGCGGAGATCAAAGCAGCTCCGCCCTATCCCATCCGATTACTGCGGCCTCCCCCGTCCCGCGCGCTTCCCAAAATTCGAATCTGGCGGAATCTGTGGGCAGCAGAACAACTTGTCAGACGGAAGATCTCCTCCACGCCGTCACTCGGAGCCTTTCAAGTAAAGAAACTCACTCGACAAAAACTAAGAATGGATCAAGGCGACTGAAAAGGAAGTTGCTGTCATCACTCAGGTTCATTGATCTGAAACAAGATATGCTCATGGCATGAAAAATGAGTCAGAGAAGTTCTCAACTCCTTCCCCACTCAAACCTCGATCCATTCGGGGGCTAATGATGAAGCTATGTACCTAGGGTAGGGTCATGGACCTGTCCCAACTGCCCTACCCAAGGACATCTCTAGAAGAAGTCACCTTTCAATCGACTTGGAGGTGTTACACTCGACAGATTCGAAAACACTCGACCAAGAAGCAATCACTCGACCAAGATCCAACCACTCGACGGCCAGGAGACCTAAAGGCACTCCGCACGCTAACGGTTGGTTATTAAGTAGCTTTTATGATCATCATAGCACTTTATTAGGGGCGTTACCAGTAACGCCCGACCTTAATGTATTTAAAACCCTGCACAAGTGAGGGTCGGAGGGGTCCGGCGAACTCTATATAAGCCACCCCCTCCTCAGTGTAAAGGGTTCGCACCCCTGTAATTCATACACACATAATCCAGTCGACCGCCTCCGGGCTCCGAGACGTAGGGCTATTACTTCCTCCGAGAAGGGCCTGAACTCGTAAACCTCGTGTGCTTACAACTACTCCATAGCTAAGATCTTGCCTCTCCATACCTACCCCCCTACATTACTGACAGACTTAGAACCACGACACTTTTATCATGCCATCTTTTAACTTTTTATTTAAACAACTTGGCATTTTCATAGGCTTGGGTTCTCCATTCATCGAGTGAACTAATATCAAATAACCTCTTCTCACCGGCAAGTTTAAAATCATAGTTGAGTTCCTTAATAGCCCAATATGCATTGTGTTCTAGTTCGACATGTAAGTGACATGCTTTTCCATAGACCATTTTATACGGAGACATACCCATAGGATTTCTATGTGCAGTTCTATAGGCCCATAATGCATCATCAAGTTTCTTGGACCAATTCTTTCTAGACCTATTGACAGTCTTTTGCAAAATTAATTTGAGCTCTCTATTACTCAATTCTACTTGACCACTAGACTATGGGTGATAAGGGGGTGCAATTCTATGATTAAAATCATATTTAGCAAGCATTTTACGGAAAGCACCATGAATAAAATGTGAACCACCATTAGTCATTAAATATCTAGGGACTCCAAACCTTGGAAAAATAACTTCTTTAAGCATTTTAATAGAAGTGTTATGATCAGCACTACTAGTTGGAATAGCTTCTACCAACTTAGTAACGTAATCAACAGTAACTAAAATATGTGTATAACCATTAGAGGAAGGAAAAGGCCCCATATAGTCAAAGCCCCAAACATCAAATGGTTTAATAACGAGTGAATAGTTCATAGGCATTTCTTGACGTCTACTAATATTACCAATTCTTTGACATTCATCACAAGACAAGACAAACTTACGAGCATCCTTGAAGAGAGTAGGCCAATAAAAACCAGATTGTAATACCTTATGTGCAGTTCTATCTCCAGCATGGTGTCCTCCATAAGCTTCGGAGTGACACTTGCATAGGATCTGTTCCTGTTCATGCTCAGGTACACAATGTCGAATAACACCATCTACTCCTTCTTTATAAAGATGTGGGTCATCCCAAAAATAATGCCTCAAATCATAGAAGAACTTTTTCTTTTGCTGGTATGTGAAACTAGGTGGTATAAACTTAGCAACAATGTAATTAGCATAATCAGCATACCATGGAGCAGTATGAGAAGCATTTATGACATTTAATTGCTCATCAGGAAAGCTATCATCAATAGGTAGTGGGTCATCAAGCACATTTTCTAATGTAACGCCCTCGATGCGGCTATATCTCCCACGTGTCGAAGCACGACTTAGAGGCATAACCGCATTGAAAGCAATGTCGCAAGTGAGGTAATCTTCGCAAACAACCCATGTAATACAATAAAGGGAAAGGTACAAAGTTGGCATACACTCGCCACGTCACACAAATACATAAATAACATTACATTCATCCAAATACACTCAAGGTCCGACTACGGAACCAAAATGAAGATAAACCCCAAATGCAACATAGTCCCTGATCGCCCCAACTGGGCACCACTACTGATCATCTGGGAAAGACACGTAGTAACGGCGAGAGTCTTCATCGAACTCCCACTTGAGCTCGGTCATATCATCTGGAGCGGTATGATCGGTCCCTTCATCTGGTTTTCAAAGTAAACTGTGAGTCACGGGGACTCAGCAATCTCACACCCTCGCGATCAAGACTATTTAAGCTTATAGGAAAGGCAAAGGTATGATGTGGAGCTGCAGCAAGCGACTAGAATATATGGTGGCTAACATATTCGCAAAAGAGAGCGAGAAGAGAAGGCAAAGGCATGGTCGAACAACTATGATCAAGAAGTGATCCTAGAACAACCTACGTCAAGCATTACTCCAACACCGTGTTCGCTTCCCGGACTCCGCCGAGAAGAGAACATCATAGTTACACACGCGGTTGATGTATTTTAATTAAGTTAAGTTTCAGGTTATCTACAGCCGGACATTAACAAATTCCTATCTGCCCATAACCGCGGGCACGGCTTTCGAAAGTTCAAACCCCTGCAGGGGGGTCCCAACTTAGCCCATCACAAGCTCTCACGGACAACGAAGGATATTCCTTCTCCCAAGACAATTCGATCAGACTCGGCATCCCGGTTACAAGACATCCTCGACAATGGTAAAACAAGTCCAGCAACACCGCCCGAATGTGCCGACAAATCCTGATAGGAGCTGCACATATCTCGTTTTCAGGGCACACTCAGATAGGTCAAGCTACGAGTAAAACCAGCCCTCGAGTTTCCCCGAGGTGGCCCCGCAGGCTGCCCATTTTGGACCAACACTCAGAGGAGCACTGGCCTAGGGGGGTTTAAATAAAGATGACCCTCTGGCTCCGGAAACCCAATGGAAAAAGAGGCTAGGTGGCGAATGGTAAAACCAAGGTTGGGCATTGCTGGAGGAGTTTTATTCAAGGCGAACTGTCAAGGGGTTCCCATTATAACCCAACCGTGTAAGGAACGCAAAAAACCGGGAACATAACACCGATATGACAGAAACTAGGGCGGCAAGAGTGGAACAAAACACTAGGCATAAGGCCGAGCCTTCCACCCTTTACCAAGTATATAGGTGCATTAAGATAAACAAGATAATATAGTGATATCCCAACAATAAACATGTTCCAGCAAGGAACGAACTCCAATCTTCACCTGCAACTAGCAACGCTATAAGAGGGGCTGAGCAAAGCGGTAACATAGCCAAACAACGGTTTGCTAGGACAAGGTGGGTTAGAGGTTTGACATGGCAATATGGGAGGCATGATAAGCAAGTGGTAGGTATTGTAGCATAGGCATAGCAAAAGAGTGAGCATCTAGCAAGCAAAGATAGAAGTGGTTTCGAGGGTATGGTCATCTTGCCTACGAAGTTCTCAGAGTTGCCTTGATCCTCGTAAGCGTACCCAACGGGCTCCTCGTTCACGTACTCGTATCCCGTCTCTACCCAAGCAAGAACAAAAAGCAAAAAGGAACACAATCAACCACGTGCAATGCTCAAGCAACATGATGCAAAACATGGTATGATATACGGGATGCGATATGTGATGCATATGCGTGATTTGGAAAGGAATGATTGAACCTGGCCTCAACTTGGAAATCCAAGAGTGCCACTGGAAAGGGGAGGTGATTTCGGTTGAAATCTATATAAAGATCACCGGAATCAGATGCACGGTTTGGAAATGGCAAGCAAAACAAATATGGCACCGGTCTGCGATTAACAGCAAGAGACCATCTAAATGCATCAAGAACAACATGCTACAGCACTCCAACATGACAACAAAATATATGGCAGGGATCCACTCATGATGCTTGAAAAATATGAACACTGAGCTATGGCTAATTCACTCAATAGCAGGTTCAAACAAGCATGGCAAAAGTGCAAAAGATAACCGGTTTCAGACTTGGTGAAATTAACAGCATGTCAGGAATTTATCATTAGGAAGCAATCATTAGAGCATGAAAACTACATGCTACAGGAACATATCATGGCAAAGCAAGGCATGGCATGAAGCTACTCAAAGCATATAACAAAAGTCGCATAGTGACCATGAGCCAAAAGGGATCAGAAAATACAATTGCAAGCATGTAAACATAGCAAAAACATAAACAGATTCAGACTTAGAGAAAAACTGGAGCATGGCAAAACAGATAACGACTAGGCATGTTTACGAGCTCGATGCACTCACTACGAGGCATTGCATGACAAACTAAGCATACACCCAGCAAATAGACATGGCATAGAAGCTAGACATGGCAAGAACAACAACATAGCATGCACGGATCAACTACAACAAGCTCGGCAAAATCGATAAACATGTTAACAATCTGCCAGGAACATTTTATAGCAAAAGTAGAGCTCGATTGACTCAAGCTAGGGTGCTCCATAATTGCAAACAAAGACACGGATGGATAGAGCACGACATTATCTACAAAACATCATTATTGATCATGCTCAAAAAAGGCACGGATCACTAGGAAACAACATGAACATATGGCATAAAAATAATGACAGGGCAAGGACTTGGTGAAATTCTAAGTCTCTGAAATCAGCATCATTGAGTAAGCTACTTTGCATGCTTGTGCTAGTCACCATGAAGATCACAAAAATACATGGCATACACCCCTGTAAAGATAACATGGCATTCTCCAAATCACATGTAGAGCTCCAGATCATAGCATGCAGACATTAATCATGGCAAAAATGACAAAAGTGCATTTGCTGAAACAAATCTGAAACTATCATCACATAGCCCTCTTCCAACAGCATTTCAGGCATCAAGATGAGCTCAAATGAAAATGATGCAATCATATGAAATGATGTACTCGTCGAGATGAACATTTTGATATGCTACACGCACGAATCGGAGCCACGGATGCAGAGTTATGGCATGTCAAAGTATGCAAAAAATACTGAGAGAGGGGGAGAAAGTCAACCCAGATCTAGGGTTTACTGTAGCTGACGAATGCACGCGAACCGAGAAGATCGCCGGAATCTCTGCAACCGGCCGGAGCGTCGCCGGAGTGGATCGGGAAGCCAGATCCGGAGCGGTTCTCGCCGGGGAGGAGGCGGACGGGCACCGGGGCGGCACTGGGCGGCGCGGGGCATGGTGGAGGAGACCTGGCAGCGCGCGCACGACAAGGCGGCCACTGGCGAACGACGACGAGGCGGCGCGGTGGAGCGGCGGCCAGAGCGGGTCGGCTCGGGCGGCGCTCGGGGAGGACGAGGGCACGATGCGGCGGTGGGGCGCGCGGGGCCGCAGGGGTCGGCCACGGGCCGAGCGGGCCCGCTCGGTGCGACAAAGTGGGAACGGGGCGGCGGCCAATAGGGCAGTGACACGTGGCACTGGCGGGATGAAGCGGACGTGTGCGGCCGGTGAGGTTTCGCCCGGCGGCGCGTGGAGAGGGAGGGGACTAGGGTTTGCCCGAAAATTTCGGGGAGTGACCTTTATATAGAGGTAGAGGGAGCTAGGAAGCTCCAAATGAGGTGCGGTTTGCAGCCACGCGATCGTGATCGAACGATCTAGATGTTGGAGGAGGTTTAGATGGGTTTTGGGCCACTTTGGAAGGGTGTTGGGCTGCAACACACACGAGGCCTTTTCGGTCCCTCGGTTAACCGTTGGAGTATCAAACGAAGTCCAAATGGCACGAAACTTGACAGGCGGTCTACCGGTAGTAAACCAAGGCCGCATGACAAGTCTCGGTCCAATCCAAAAACTTTTAACACCCGCACACGAAAAGAGGTAGAAAGGGACACCGGGTGACATAGGAGCGCCGGAATGCAAAACGGACAACGGGGAAAATGCTCGGATGCATGAGACGAACACGTATACAAATTCAATGCAGATGATGACATGATATGCGATGCATGACAAAGACAAAACAACACGAAGACAAAAACCCGACAACGAGGAAATAACATAACTTAGTGTCGGAAATGGCAAGAGTCGGAATACAAATAGGGTAAATTACATCCGGGGTGTTACATCTAACCTAGACAAGTTGTCTGCAACGGGGTTCTCAGCTCCCTTTCTATCAACAATATGTAAGTCAAATTCTTGTAGCAAGAGAACCCATCTAATAAGTCTAGGTTTAGCACCTTTCTTTTCCATAAGATATTTAATAGCAGCATGATTAGTGTGAATAGTTACTTTAGAATCAACAATATAAGGTCTGAACTTATCACAAGCAAATACAACTACTAAGAATTCTTTTTCAGTAGTAGCATAATTTCTTTGAGCATTGTCTAGGGTTTTACTAGCATATTGAATAACGTTTAATTTCTTATGAACTCTTTGCCCTAGAACAGCACCTACAGCATAATCACTAGCATCACACATAATTTCAAAAGGTAAATTCCAATCAGGTGGCTGAACAATAGGTGCAGAGATCAATGCTTTATTAAGTATTTCAAATGCTTCTACACAATCATCATCGAAGACAAATGGTATATCTTTTTGTAATAAATTAGTCAGAGGCCGAGAAATTTTAGAGAAGTCCTTAATGAACCTCCTATAAAATCTGGTGTGACCAAGGAAACTTCTTATACCTTTGATGTCCTTGGGACATGGAATCTTCTCAATAGCATCAACCTTGGCTTTATCAACTTCAATACCTCTTTTAGAAACTTTATGCCCCAAGACAATACCTTCATTAACCATAAAGTGGCACTTTTCCCAATTCAAGACAAGATTAGTTTCTTCACATCTCTGCAAAACTCGATCAAGGTTGCTCAAGCAATCATCAAAAGAAGATCCATAGACGGAGAAATCGTCCATGAAAACCTCACAAATCTTTTCACAGAAGTCAGAGAATATAGCCATCATGGATCTTTGAAAGGTAGCAGGTGCATTACATAAACCAAAAGTCATACATCTATAAGCAAAAGTACCAAAAGGGCAAGTAAAAGTAGTCTTTGATTGATCTTTGGATGACACTGGTATTTGAGAGAAACCAGAATAACCATCTAGAAAGCAAAAATGTGTATGTTTGGATAATCTTTCTAGCATTTGGTCGATAAAAGGTAAGGGGTAATGATCCTTTTTAGTTGCCTTATTTAATTTGCGGAAATCAATTACCATCCTATAACATGTAATAATTCTTTGAGGAATCAATTCATCTTTATCATTAGGAACGACAGTAATATCTCCCTTCTTAGGGACACAATGGACAGGACTTACCCACTGACTATGAGCAATAGGATAAATTATACCTGCCTCAAGGAGCTTTAGTATCTCCTTTCTTACCACTTCTTTCATTTTAGGGTTCAGCCATCGTTGATGATCATGAACTGGTTTAGCATCTTCTTCCAAATTAATTTTATGTTGACATAGAGTGGGACTAATGCCCTTAAGATCATCAAGACTATACCCAATAGCAGCACGGTGCTTCTTCAGAGTTTTCAATAATCTCTCTTCTTCATGTTCTAAAAGGTTAGCACTAATAATAACAGGATATATATCTTTCTCATCAAGATAAGCATATTTAAGAGTATTAGGTAATTGTTTAAGCTCAAACACGGGATCACCCTTGGGTGGAGGAGGATCCCCTAGGATTTCAATAGGCAAATTGGTTTTTAGAATAGGTTCCTGTTTAAAGAATACTTCGTCTATTTCCCTTCTTTCATTCATAAACATATCATTTTCATGGTCTAGCAAATATTGTTCTAAAGGATCACTAGGAGGTACGGCAATAGAAGCAAGACCAATAATTTCATCCTTACTAGGTAATTCTTCTTCATGGTGTTGTCTACTAAATTTAGAGAAATTAAATTCGTGAGTCATATCATCTAAACCGATAGTAACAACATCTCTTTTGCAATCTATGGTAGCATTAACAGTATTTAAGAAGGGTCTACCAAATATAATGGGACAAAAGCTATCTTGTGGGGAACCAAGAACAAGAAAATCGGCAGGATATTTAGTTTTCCCACACAAGACTTCAACATCTCTAACAATTCCCATTGGTGAAATAGTATCTCTATTGGCAAGTTTAATTGTGACATCAATATCTTCCATCTCAGCAGGTGCAATATCATGCATAATTTCTTTGTATAAGGAATAAGGTATTGCACTAGCACTAGCACCCATATCACGTAAGCCATGATAACAATGATCTTCTATTTTAACAGAAATAACAGGCATGCCTACCACAGGTCTGTTTTTATCTTTAGCACAAGGTTTAGCCATTCTAGCAGTTTCATCAAGGAAATGAATGACATGCCCATCAATATTATCAGACAAGAGATCTTTAACAATAGCAATATCAGGTTCAACTTTAATTTGCTCATGAGGTGTATAAGTTTTAATGTTGCGTTTACGAACCACAGTTGAAGCTTTAGCATGATCCTTTATCCTAACAGGGAAAGGTGGTTTCTCAACATATGCAGTAGGAACAATAGGATCATTATAAGTGACAATCTTTTCTTCCACTTTAATAGGTGCAGGTACTTTTACTTCTATGGGAGGATGATATTTAAACCACTTCTCCTTCGGGAGATCAACATAAGTAGCAAAATATTCACAGAAGGAAGCTACTATTTCAGAGTCAAGTCCATATTTAGTGCTAAATTTATGGAAAACATCGGTTCCATAAAATATTTTGCACAATCAAACCTAGGTGTCATACCTGACTCCTTACCTTTGTCGAGGTCCCAATATTGAGAGTTGCGTTTAATTCTTTCTAATAAATCCCATTTGAATTCAATAGTCTTCATCATAAAAGAGCCAGCACAAGAAGTATCAAGCATGGTGCGATTGTTATCAGGAAGCCGAGCATAAAAATTTTGAATAATCATTTCTCTTGAGAGCTCATGATTGGGGCATGAATATAACATTGATTTAAGCCTCCCCCAAGCTTGAGTGATGCTTTCTCCTTCGCGAGGCCAAAAATTATATATATATAATTGCGATCACGATGAACAAGATGCATAGGATAAAACTTCTGATGAAATTCCAGTTTCAATCGTTTGTAATTCCAAGACCCCATATCATCACATAGCCTATACCATGTCGATGCATCTCCCTTCAAAGATAAAGGGAAGACCTTCTTCTTAACAACATCTCCGGGTACACCTGCAAGCTTAAATAATCCACAAACTTCATCCACATATATCAGATGCTCATCAGGATATTTTGTTCCATCTCCTAAAAAAGGATTAGCTAGCAGTTTTTCTATCATACCCGAAGGAATATCAAAGCAGACATTTTCATTTTCATATTCATTTTCAGTAGGTTGAGTAGGTTGAGGAGCAACTCTTTGCTCTACTGGTTGGGGTGAAGATACCCCAAACAAGCCCCTCAGAGGATTACTTTCCATAGTAACAAGTGACAGTAAATTTCAGCACACTATATAAATTTTTCCTTACCAAATTCCACCTACCAAAGGCGCTTCACTCCCCGGCAATGGCGCCAGAAAAGAGTCTTGATGACCCACAAGTATAGGGGATCTATCGTAGTCCTTTCGATAAGTAAGAGTGTCGAACCCAACGAGGAGCAGAAGGAAATGATAAGCGGTTTCCAGCAAGGTGTTCTCTGCAAGTACTGAAATAAGTGGTAACAGATAGTTTTGTGATAGGATAATTTGTAATGAGCAACAAGTAACAAAAGTAAATAAAGTGCAGCAAGGTGGCCCAATCCTTTTTGTAGCAAAGGACAAGCCTGGACAAACTCTTATATACAGAAAAGCGCTCCCGAGGACACATGGGAATATCGTCAAGCTAGTTTTCATCACGTTGATATGATTCGTGTTCAGTACTTTGATAATTTGGTATGTGGGTGGACCGGTGCTTGGGTGCTTCCCTTACTTGGACAAACATACCACTTATGATTAACCTCTATTGCAAGCATCCGCAACTACAACAAAAGTATTAAGGTAAACCTAACCATAGCATGAAACATATGGATCCAAATCAGCCCCTTACGAAGCAACGCATAAACTAGGGTTTAAGCTTCTGTCACTCTAGCAACCCATCATCTACTTATTACTTCCCAATGCCTTCCTCTAGGCCCAAAAAATGGTGAAGTGTTATGTAGTCGACGTTCACATAACACCACTAGAGGAGAGACAACATACATCTCATCAAAATATCGAACGAATACCAAATTCACATGACTACTAATAGCAAGACTTCTCCCATGTCCTCAGGAACAAACGTAACTACTCACAAAGCATAAAAATGTTCATAATCAGAGGGGTATTAATATGCATATAGGATCTACACATATGATCTTCCGCCAATTAAACCAACTAGCATCAACTACAAGGAGTAGTTAACACTACTAGCAACCTACTAGCACCAATCCCGGACTTGGAGACAAGAATTGGATACAAGAGATGAACTAGGGTTTTGAGAGGAGATGGCGCTGATGAAGATGTTGATGGATATTGCCCTCTCCCGATGAGAGGAGCGTTGGTGTTGACGATGGCGATGATTTCTCCCTCCGGGAGGGAAGTTTCCCCGGCAGAACAGCTCCGCCAGAGCCCTAGATTGGTTCCGCCAAGGTTCCGCCTCGTGGAGGCGGAGTTTTGTCCGAGAAGATGGCTTATGATTTTTTTCCATCGAAAGACTCCATATAGCAGAAGATGGCCACCGAAGGGCTACCAGGGGGGCCACGAGGTAGGGGGCGCGTCCAGGGGGTAGGGCGCGCCCCCACCCTCGTGGGCAGGGTGTGGCCCCCTGGTGAATCTCTTTCGCTGAGTATTTTTTATATATTCTGAAAACATCTTCCTGAAGTTTCAGGACTTTTGGAGCTGTGCAGAATAGGTCTCTAATATTTGCTCCTTTTCCAACCCAGAATCCTAGCTGCCGGCATTCTCCCTCTTTATGTAAACCTTGTAAAATAAGAGAGAATAGGCATAAGTATTGTGACATAATGTGTAATAAAAGCCCATAATGCAATAAATATTGATATAAAAGCATGATGCAAAATGAGCGTATCGGTTCTCAAGTTCCTGCTTCCTTTGAAGATAATCATAGGAGAGCTTTTCATGAGTAGTTGAGAGCGTTTCATGATGACTTTCAAGTTCCTCATACTTAACATGAAGATTTTTAATGTCTTCAATTAAGGACTGAGTTCGGGTCATTTCCGCGTCCAACAGGTCATCGCTTTTGTCTACCAACTTTTGAATATGTTCCATAGCAGTTTGTTGTTCAGTTGCAATTTTAGCAAGTGTTGTGTAGCTAGGTTTAGATTCACATTCAGAGTCATCTTCACTTGATGTTTGAAAGTAAGCATTGCGTGAGTTTACCTTGGCACCTCGTGCCATGAAGCAGTAGGTGGGAGCAGAGTCATCCTCATCATTAGCATCAGCGTTGGTGACGAGGCCATTGTCTTCAGTGTTGAAGATGGACTTGGCGACATAGGCTGAAGCTAGAGCTAGGCTTGCCACGCCTGAATCGGACTCCTCCTCAGACTCCACCTCCGCCTCCTCAGAAGAAAACTCCTCCTCTGAATCCATCTCCTTGCCAACAAATGCACGAGCCTTGCTTGATGAGCTCTTCTTGTGTGATGGAGACTTTGACGAAGACTTTGAGGATTTCTTCTTCTTGTTGTCATCAGAATCATATTCCTTGTTCTTCTTTTTCTTCTTGGTCTCATTGTCCCACTGTGGACATTCAGAGATGTAGTGACCAGGTTTCTTGCATTTGTGGCATGCTCTCTTCTTGTGGTCACGAGTGGAAGCTTCATCATTTCTTGAGCTGGATCTTGAAGACTTTCTGAAGCCTTTCTTCTTGGTGAACTTCTGGAACTTCTTCACAAGCATAGCAAGCTCCTTTCCAATGTCTTCAGGATCCCCAGAACTGCAGTCAGATTCTTCTTCAGATGAGGAAACAATCTTTGCCTTCAAGGCACGAGTTCGGCCATAGTTGGGACCATAGATATCTCTTTTCTCAGATAACTAGAACTCATGTGTGTTGAGCCTCTCAAGTATGTCAGACGGATCGAGAGTCTTGAAGTCAGGACGTTCTTGAATCATCAGGGCCAGGGTGTCGAATGAGCTGTCAAGTGATCTCAGCAGCTTCTTAACGATTTCGTGCTTGGTGAGCTCAGTGGCGCCGAGTGCACGAAGCTCATTTGTGACATCAGTTGAGGCGATCAAACGTGAGCTGGACATTCTCATTGTCGTTTCTCTTGAACAAGTTGAAGAGGTTGCAAAGAACATCAATCCTTGAGTCTCTCTGGATTGAGACACCTTTGTTGACCTTGGAGAGCCAGTCCCAGACTAGCTTCGTAGTTTCCAAAGCACTCACACGGCCATACTGTCCTTTGGTCAGATGACCACAGATGATGTTCTTGGTGGTCGAGTCCAGTTGAATGAACCTCTTAACATCAGCAGCGGTGACACCTTCACCGACCTTGGGAACATTGTTCTTCACGACATACCAGAGGTCGACGTCAATGGCTTCAAGATGCGTATGCATCCTATTCTTCTAGTAGGGGTAATCAGTGCCATCAAAGATAGGGCATGCAGCGGACACCTTGATTATCCCTGCAGTCGACATAGCTAAAACTCCAGGTGGTTAAACCAAATCACACAGACCAAGGGAGAACCTTGCTCTGATACCAATTTAAAGTGCTAGTTATCACTAGAGGGGGGAATGGGCAATTTTAATGAAAGTCTTCAAAACACGGGGGCTTTGAAGACAACTAGTAGAAATGAACCTATTGATATGCAGCGAAAGGTAGGCTACACTAGACAAGCCATAGTTAAGTAAGCAATGAAGTTAAAGCACGAAGACTATCAGCAGCTAGGTAGAATGGATCAGGATGGAACATAGTATGAAGCCAAACAGTAAATAGTCTTCAAGCAGTGAAGACGCTCAGATCATGCAAGCAGGCAATGACTTCATGAAGACAAACTGAAGTAAAGGGAAGGGAAGTGTAACATCCCCAGCATCACACTACTGTAATCCCTTATGATCAGTGCCAAGTCATCTTGACTTATGAAGCTTAACCATGTTGGGATAATATCTCATCTCTAATTCCTTCTCTAAATTCCATTCAAATAAAAAAATTGCAAATTGAAGTTGATCAAAACCTGTTGGAAAAATGTTCACCTTTTAGCAAATAATCCAAAGCTATTTACTGTTAAGGAACACAACATTATCATCAACTCTAAATGGGCCTAATGCATTTTAACAGAGCAAAAATAGCCTTTAAATGCCCTTTTCTTTACTGTGTAAATTCAAATGATCTCCAAAAATGCCCAAACTTTTTGTGGCAGTGCTGGATATTGCAAAGTAATTATGTGACCAAGTTTCACATTTTTGCAAAATCTTATGGAAGCTCAAAATATTACTCAACCCCCTTTCTGTAAAAAGAAATTAAAAAAAAGGCCACTGTGCACTGGCCTAAGTGCCTAGGGCCCAGCCCACCATGGCCTCCTCCTCCTCCTCCCCCTGTTCTCTGTTCAAGCGACCGAGGCACGCCCGCCGTTGCCGCCGAACCCACCTCGCCAACTACGCCGCTACAGGCGCCGCGGGTGGATAAAGATCCACCTCTCCTCCCCCTGGCCTCCTCATCCATTAGCCCCCTCACTCGTTCGCACGCGCCTCGCCGCTCTCTTTTCCCCATCTCGCCCGAGAGCTCGCTGTCGTCCTCCGTCGATCCCGCACCCTCCGTCACTGCCTTGCCTCGCTGGGATGTCGTGAGGCTCCGCAATCATCTCCTCCTTCGACTGCGCCCAGCCGTTCAAACCGGGAGCCACCGATACGAGCCCGCTGACCTCTTCTTCCCCTACGGCCATCTTCGACTCCGGCAATGATTCTGGTGACGACACGCCTCCCCGAGCCCATTTAAGCACAACTACAGGGCCCGGTGAGCAGTCGTCGTCCTTCCCCCTCTCTGCCCCGCTCGATTGGATGCCTGTAGTCGTCGTTCCCGTGCTCGCCCGTGGTCGCCATGGCCGTGCCTGAGCTCGCCCCTGAGTGCGTGCCCGCCTGCGCCTTGCCTCGTTCGGGCCGCGCCCTTGTGCATGCGCCTGCGCGGGGCCACACCTTGCCTTCGCATGCCTCCTTGTCGCGCGCCTCTCCTGCACGGTCGCGCCGCTGCTGCTCAAGCTCACAAGCACCGCCGCCGCTCGCACTCGTTGCCGGCGTAGCCACGGCGACCTTTGGGTCCCGTGCGTGCCACCATCGCGCTCACCGCATCGTGTAGGCCTCGTCTAGCCGCTTGGGTTGCCTGCAAACGCACCCCAGCCCCGACCCGATGACGACCAAAGTCCGGTGTCCGCCTCGCTGCTAACCGTCGATGTTCCCGACCACCGCAGCCTCTGCCACCACCCCAGATCGCCTCGCCGTCATCTTCTCGTTCGAACGAGCCCGGCCGCGCTAGAAATGGCGCCCTGTGCGTGAAGCCCGACCACCTCCCGAGCGCGCCGCCGTCATTTTTGGTCACCAGAGCTCTCTCCGGCGCCGACGCCGATGTGGCTCCATGGGTCCCACCCCTGGGTCACTGCCAGTGGGGCCCATCGCCCCCTGTTGACCTGGTCAACTGTGCTGACTGGGCAGGCCCCAGCCAGTAACGTGCGGTCCCCACCACTTAAATAACTAATTAAAATGGTTTTATAACTAAAAGTAATTAGTTTAGCTAATTAGTTACTGACATGTGGGGCCCAACTGCTAATTAACACCCGGTTCATTTAACTAACCCACTGTTAGCCCTCTGTCTATGACATGTGGGACCCACTGGTCAGTTTGACCTGGTCAGCGAGTCTGTTGACTGCTGATGTCATCAGCACGTCATGATGACATCATTTTATCTTTTCTGTTAATTTAAATAATTCCAGAAATTGCTTTAATCTTTGAAAATTCATAGAAAATAAACCGTAACTCGGATGAAAATGTTTCTATATGAAAGTTGCTCAGAAAAATCCAACGAATCCGAATACGCGGTCCGTTCATCTGTGACATGCCCCTAGCATGCTGAACATGGGACATTCCCCCTCCGGTCATCTGTCTGACACAGGTCCGGAACCGGGAAAACATTCTCGGTTGATTTTTTCCCTTCTCCTTTATCATGTAGCCTTACGTTAGGTCACACCTGGCACAGCTTATTGCCATGTTATGCCTTGTGATGCATTGTTTGCTCTGTATTTACTGTTTCTTCCCCCTCTTCTCTCCGGTAGACCCTGAGACCGATGATGCCGATGCGATCGACTACGTCACCGACGACCCCTCCTTCTTGTCTGAGCAACCAGGCAAGCAAACCCCCCTTGAGCATTCCGATATCGCCCATTTCTTTCCCTCTCATGCTTGCATTAGAATTGCTACTGCTTTCTGTATGATCCTACTCTGATGCATAGCCTATTATTGTTACCTGCTTTCATACCTTACCTGCTTATCCTAAACTGCTTAGTATAGGATGGGTAGTGATCCATCAGTGACCCCACCTTGTGCCAATTGCCTCGCTTTATGTTCGATGACTCGATCAACGTGATCGATGTCCAGGCCCCGACACCACACATCACCCCCCCCCTAGTTGTACGAATCTGCAGAGTTACCATCGAGTGCCGAGGGTGGAACCTCTTACATCACTCCTGATAAGATCTCTGTAGTGTAGCTATACGGTCGAGGTCATCGAGGGTGATTTCCTCCTTAACCACTTCCGTTACGGCTCTGTCGTGCAACCCATCAAACGTGAACCTCGAGGGTGGATCCTCTTACGTTCACCTTGATGATAACATCGAGTGGGATTCACGGGGGGTGATTCCTCGGGTTTTCCCCTTGTTGTTAGACACACAGTTACTATGGTTACTATGACTTTACACTGAACCATGTTACTAAAGACGGGTCGGCCCTGAGGGGTACCCGCCTGAGCTTATTAGCGAGTGATGTGGAGTCGGGTTGACCTGGAAGGTGCCCGCGAGATAACTACGAGGCATGGTCGGGCATTCTTAGCCCTTGCCGCAAGTACTCGAGACGGGGCAACGGGGTCACATCTTTCGTGAGTCTCTGCTTGTTACCGCGTGCTCCCAATCCACTACGATTTGGATATTTGATCCGAGGGGCCTCTGGCCAGATAGCACTAACCATCACGTGGGCATAGTATGGGCGTTCTGCGTCGTATACATCAGCCGAAGCTTAATAGACGTCAGCGACTGAGCGGCGCGCGTCGGGTTGGACTGCGTAAGCTCCTGCCTTGTTGAAGGAGGTAGCTAGGTCTGCTCACCGGCCGCCCACGCAACGTGCAGGAGTTCCTGGGGAGATGGCCCATGACCCCTGGGGGCATAGGTTTAGTCCGGCGTGCTGACCTCTCTATTAAGCCTAGGTCGGGTTGCGGCGTATTGTTTGGCCAAGGCCGGGCATGACCCAGGAAAGTGTGTCCGGCCGGAGTTAATCAAGCGTGGTGGGTAAGTTGGTGCACCCTTGCAGGGAAGAAAACATCTATCGATAGCCTGTCCTACGGTAACGGACACTTGGAGTTGTATCCCGATCGATACAACTAGAACTGGATACTTGTGATGAGAAATGGTTGGATATGAGACTTGGATATGAGATGATAACTGGATAGTATGGCTCTGGGATTGCTTTCTCGCAGGGAGTCGAGAAAGGATCTCTGGCCGAGGTTGATAACATTACTGCTACATTACTTTATGCTACTCTAGTCCCTCCTGTTGCTGCAAGATGGTGGTTTCCAGAAGATGCTAGTCTTCGATAGGCTAGGCTTTCCCCTTCCCTTCTGGCATTCTGCAGTTTAGTCAACAGATACAACCCATTCCTTTGATACAGATGCATACTTAGTTTAGATCTGATGTAAGTCTTGCGAGTACTTTGGATGAGTACTCACGGTTGCTTTGCTACTCCTTTTTCCCCATACCCGATTGTTGCGACCAGATGACGGATCCCAGGAGCCAGACGGCGCCACTGATGACTACTACTACCCGGAGGATGCTTACTACTACATGACGACCGCAGACGACTAGGAGTAGTTAGGAGGCTCCCAGGCAGGAGGCCTTGCCTTTTTGTTCGTTGTTGCTTTTGTGCTAGCCTTCTTAAGGCAATCTTGTCTAACTTATGTCTGTACTCAGATATTGTTGCTTCCGCTGACTCTTGTGTTTTTCGAGCTTATGTATTCGAGCCCCCGAGGCCCGTGGCTTGTAATATAAAGTTTGTATTATTTTAATTTGTGTCTAGAGTTGTGTTGTGATATCTTCCCATGAGTCCTTGATCTTGATCGTACACATTTGCGTGTATGATTAGTGTATGGTCAAATCGAGGGCGTCACAAGTTGGTATCAAAGCCGACTTCCTTTAGGTAGCCCCCTTTCCAACTCCTTGGCCGAAGTTGAGTCTAGACATTACAAAACTTTTTACTAACATGGTTGTGTGTCTTACAGGCCCACGTCGCCATTTGGGTGGTATTAGGATCTTTTATTCCTCGTCTATACTCTGGGATTCTGATCTCTCTTCTATTCGGGTTAAAAGGTTTTACTAACTCAAACATTAGGATCTCGTGATCACATCCTCCCAGAGAGCCCCTTATTTCAGATGATCATCTGCTGCATCAGAAGATTTCGAAGATACTCTACGATATTCTCTCGAGACTTTGTGCCTGTTGCCTTTGCAATTCCTTACCACCAAAATATCCTTATGGATAACTACACACATTTAGCAATCTTACACTCTATCCCATTGATCTTGTTATTACAAGATGCCCTGAACTGCTCTCCTTTTTCCGAGAATCCTTTGAGCTTACTGCCTTGTAGTTCCTTGTTGTTTAAATACCCCTACGGATAACTTTGTGCACCTATCGAGTATCCTCTCTTCCTTAGTTGATTCTTGTACTTCACAAAAGTCTTTGTAATACCATTCGTTCTTGTGAAAATCCTCAACAGCCTATTGTTCTTGGATTTCTTGCTTGCTTGCATTATGGTCAATACCATAAGTCTAGTAATCTTATTGTCAGCCTTTGTCATTATCATTTTGAGTCCGTTGATACAATATGTTGCGAATGCTCGCAATCCTCAATCAGATCCTAGAATTCATCCTTCCGGCTCAGACGTCATTCTAACATGTGCTGAATCTCGATCAATCAAATCGCCATCGATTGTACCCCTAAGGCTATTCTACCTATCCGTCCCTTATCAGAGCATTGCTTCTGATCCCTTTTCTTGGAATTCATAATTCCTTTGCAATTGAGCTTTGAGTTAGTCAGTTGTTTCTATAATCTGATCTCCTTGCATTCTTTCTTCCTCTGGTTGAATATTGATGCTCACATCAGATCCCTTGTGGACCACCAGACCCCTTTTTCGGATTTTATCCGACAACGTCCTTCATATTCAATAAGCTTGTGAGCCTTTCCTCGGATACATAATGCTTTTGGTAAATTGTATCCTTCGCTTTCTCAAGCATTCTCTACTACCGAGCTTGTGTTATTTATTCTTAAAATTTATGATATATGTTCCTAAGATGCCCTGATGGGTTGAACCTATGCCATCCCTAATCTGTGTGAACTCGAAAGTTACGCAGATTATACTCTACTGGCTTTTCGTCAGATAAAATTCAATACAACAGCTTCATCAAGAGTGAGAAGTAAAATGAAAGGTTATGCATTGAAGAAGTGGGAGTCGACCCTGAACCTTGTGTTCATGCCCACGGACACGGTGTGGAACTTATCATGAAATCTCCTTGCAAGGATATTTAATCGTTTGAATAATTCTTCCGGCATCGTAAATTGGATCCCTTGCAGTTATGGTCCTGACCACATTTCCTCCTTGATCCCATTTACTGGGTAAGTTAAAATTACTTATCCTCTGTAGATCATTCCCCCGTCCAACCTCTACTCCGATCTACCTTCTGGCATTGCACCTAGTACTTGATACTGGGAAGCTTTATACCCCATCACATCATTCCTAGCTTGACCGGCTATATTTTTATCATGTCAATTTTTTTTAACTATGCTGCCTGGTCCTTATGCCCGGAGCAACTTCCGACGACGAGCTAAGCTTACTCGATCATCCTCATCTTATCATTTCACCTCGAACAACAAGCTTGACTTTGAGCTTGTGTCGAATCCATGGTTCTCATAGCCTTTCAGTTCATCCTCCCTTTTCTGCTCGAGGGCATCTTCATAGAGTCTCTCGACAAAATTTGTCTTGATCACCGTCAACACTTTGGCTTCTTCAGAGATGTCAATTGAATTCATGGCTAGAAATACTATCCTTTGCCTCTCGATGAATTGTGTCTGCATCAACAACATTCTTGTCTTCCCCCAACACAAACTTGATCATTTTAAATTTTGGGAATACATCCTTTTTGACATGTCGATAGATTGCTACTGAACCCATCGGCCACCTCCTCATATTTTCCCTGATAAAATAACATGATATGTTCTAGAAATTCCCGATGGACCCTTTGTGAATCCAAGGTCTGATCTTTACCCAGTGACCATGTCTATGCTATCTTGAAGCATGTCTGTGGTACTCCGATCTTCAATAAGAACATTTGAAGCACTATACTAAATTTTTCTTTATCAATTATCCAAACACCGTTGTATGGGTAATGTCATGAAATTTCTTTTCCCTTACCTAAATGGTTTTAAACTTCTATCCTGTCATGGATACCATGCTCTGCTTGTCCTTGGGAAGGATATACCCCTGAAATATGGGTTTAAACACATTTTCCTTTCCATTGTTCTGTTTAATCTGACAATTACATTTCCTTTCCATTGGTTTGTTTAAACCTTATTGTGATCTATATTATATGAGCGGTAATATTTCCCTGCTTATGTAAACACCTCGTTGTATCACTCTGTCAGTAAGACCCTTTTACTATTGTTGATGACATTCCGGTAGCCACCGATGGACGAGAACTTTTCCTAATGGCCCGCCTCATTTAACGAGCAGGATAATGGTTCTCTTCATCCCTTGCCCTTGGTACCAACGTTGTTGCCGACATAACTGACATGCTACCTTCTGACATGCCTTGCTATCATAACCGTGCAAGATGCCAGCACCCTTCCTACTTTTAACCCACATGGTGGGCCCATAAACCATAGTTCCACAGGATCGAAACCTGACTCTCTTGTACCCCCCTGTTTCTAAGGTTATTCATCACGCTTGGCTTCGTATCATGTCACGAACCACCTTCCGAGAGATGATCTATTCCTGATGCTCTGAACTCCTTTCTCACACTCGGTTCAGGTATCAATCGTTTGTCCATCCGCTTCAAACTTCCTATTGTACCTTCATACTTTGCTCTCGATGTTTTATTAAGTTTCAACTCGAGAGATACTTCTGCCTCATTCCCTGCATTGTTCACCAGACAATTAAAACTATAAGGGTCAGTTCACCTGAAGTTACTCTTCACTTCCCCACTTAAATCTCGGGACGAGATTTCTTGTAGTGGAGGAGATTTGTAACATCCCCAGCATCACACTACTGTAATCCCTTATGATCAGTGCCAAGTCATCTTGACTTATGAAGCTTAACCATGTTGGGATAATATCTCATCTCTAATTCCTTCTCTAAATTCCATTCAAATAAAAAAATTGCAAAATGAAGTTGATCAAAACTTGTTGGAAAAATGTTCACCTTTTAGCAAATAATCCAAAGCTATTTACTGTTAAGGAACACAACATCATCATCAACTCTAAATGAGCCTAATGCATTTTAACAGAGCAAAAATAGCCTTTAAAATGCCCTTTTCTTTATTGTGTAAATTCAAATGAACTCCAAAAATGCCCAAACTTTTTGTGGCAGTGCTGGATATTGCAAAGTAATTATGTGACCAAGTTTCACATTTTTGCAAAATCTTATGGAAGCTCAAAATATTACTCAACCCCCTTTCTGTAAAAAGAAATTAAAAAAAGGCCACTGTGCACTGGCCTAAGTGCACAGTGCCTAGGGCCCAGCCCACCACGGCCTCCTCCTCCTCCCCCTGTTCTCTGTTCAAGCGATCGAGGCACGCCCGTCGTCGCCGCCGAACCCACCTCGCCGACCACGCCGCTACAGGCGCCGCGGGTGGATAAAGATCAACCTCTCCTCCCCCCTGGCCTCCTCATCCATTAGCCCCCTCACTCGTTCGCACGCGCCTCGCCGCTCTCTTTTCCCCATCTCGCCCGAGAGCTCGCTGTCGTCCTCCGTCGATCCCGCGCCCTCCGTCACCGCCTTGCCTCGCTGGGATGTTGTGAGGCTCCGCAATCGTCTCCTCCTTCGACTGCGCCCAGCCATTCAAACCGGGAGCCACCGAGACGAGCCCGGCGACCTCTTCTTCCCCTACGGCCATCTTCGACTCCGGCGATGATTCCGGTGACAACACGCCTCCCCGAGCCCATTTGAGCACAACTACAGGGCCCGGTGAGCAGTCTCGTCCTTCCCCTCTCTGCCCTGCTCGATTGGATGCCCATAGTCGTCGTTCCCGTGCTCGCCCGTGGTCGCCATGGCCGTGCCTGCGCTCGCCCCCGAGTGCGTGCCCGCCTGCGCCTTGCCTCGTTCGGGCCGCGCCCTTGTGCATGCGCCTGCACGGGGCCATGCCTTGCCTCTGCCTGCCTCCTTGTCGCGCGCCTCGCCTGCACGATCGCGTCGCTGCTGCTCAAGGTCACACGCACCGCCGCCGCTCGCGCTCGTTGCCGGCATAGCCACGGCGACCTTTGGGTCCCGTGCGTGCCACCATCGCGCTCACCGCATCGTGTAGGCCTCATCTAGCCGCTTGGGTTGCCTGCAAACGCACCCCAACCCGGACCCGATGACGACCGAAGTCCGGTGTCCGCCTCGCCGCTCGCCGTTGACGTTCCCGACCACCGCAGCCTCTGCCACCACCCCAGATCGCCTCGCCGTCGTCTTCTCGTTCGAACGAGCCCGGCCGTGCTAGAAACGGCGCCCTGTGCGCGAAGCCCGACCACCTCCCGAGCCCACCGCCATCATTTTTGGTCGCCGAAGCTCTCTCCGGCGCCGACGCCGACGTGGCTCCATGGGTCCCACCCCTGGGTCACTGCCAGTGGGGCCCCTGGCCCCTTGTTGACTAGTTGACCTGGTCAACTGTGCTGACTGGGCAGGCCCCAGCCACTGACGTGTGGGCCCCACCGCTTAAATAACTAATTAAAATGGTTTTATAATTAAAAGTAATTAGTTTAGCTAATTAGTCACTGACATGTGGGGCCCAACTGCTAATTAACACCCGGTTCATTTAAATAACCCACTGTTAGCCCTCTGTCTATGACATGTGGGACCCACTGGTCAGTTTGACCTGGTCAGAGAGTCTATTGACTACTGACGTCATCAGCATGTCATGCTGACATCATTTTATCTTTTCTATTAATTTAAATAATTCTAGAAATTGCTTTAATCTTGGAAAATTCATAGAAAATAAACCGTAACTCGGATGAAAATGTTTTCTATATGAAAGTTGCTCAGAAAAATCCAACGAATCCGAATACGTGGTCCGTTCATCTGTCACATGCCCCTAGCATGCTGAACATGGGACATTCCCCCTCCGGTCATCTGTCTGACACAGGTCCGGAACCGGGAAAACATTCCCGGTTGATTTTTTTTCCCTTCTCCTTTATCGTGTAGCCTTACGTTAGGTCACACGCGGCACAACTTATTGCCATGTTATGCCTTGTGATGCATTGTTTGCTCTGTATTTACTGTTTCTTCCCCCTCTTCTCTCTGGTAGACCCCGAGACCGATGATGCCGCTGTGATCGACTACGTCACCGACGACCCCTCCTTCTTGTCTGAGAAACCAGGCACGCAAACCCCCCTTGAGCATTCCGATATCGCCCATTTCTTTCCCTCTCATGCTTGCATTAGAATTGCTACTGCTTTCTGTATGATCCTACTATGATGCATAGCCTGTTATTGTTACCTGCTTTCATACCTTACCTGCTTATCCTAAACTGCTTAGTATAGGATGGTTAGTGATCCGTCAGTGACCCCACCTTGTCCTAGTTGCCTCGCTTTGTGTTCGATGACTCGATCAACGTGATCGACGTCCAGGCGCCGACACCGCACATCACCCCCCCTAGTTGTACGAATCTGCAGAGTTACCATCGAGTGTCGAGGGTGGAACCTCTTACATCACTCCTGATAAGATCTATATAGTGTAGCTATACAGTCGAGGTCATCGAGGGTGATTTCCCCCTTAACCACTTTCGTTACGGCTCTGTCGTGCAACCCATCAAACGTGAACCTCGAGGGTGGATCCTCTTATGTTCACCTTGATGATAACATCGAGTGGGATTCACCGGGGGTGATTCCTCGGGTTTTCCCCTTGCTGTTAGACACACAGTTACTATGGTTACTATGACTTTACACTGAACCATGTTACTAAAGATGGGTCGGCCCTGAGGGGTATCCGCGTGAGCTTATTAGTGAGTGATGTGGAGTCGGGTTGACCTGGAAGGTGCCCGCGAGATAACTACGAGGCGTGGCCAGGAATTCTTAGCCCTTGCCGCAAGTACTCGAGACGGGGCAACGGGGTCACATCTTTCGTGAGTCTCTGCTTGTTACCGCGTGCTCCCAATCCACTACGATTTGGATATTTGATCCGAGGGGCCTCTGGCCTGATAGCACTAACCATCACGTGGGCATAGTATGGGCGTTCTGCGTCGTATACATCAGCCGAAGCTTAATAGACGTCAGCGACTGAGCGGCACGTGCCGGGTTGGACTGCCTAAGCTCTTGCCTTGTTGAAGGATATAGCTAGGTCTGCTCATCGGCCGCCCACGCAACGTGCAGGAGTTCCCGGGGAGATGGCCCATGACCCCTAGGGGCATAGGTTTAGTCCGGCATGCTGACCTCTCTATTAAGCCTAGGTCGGGTTGCGACGTATCGTTTGGCCGAGGCCGGGCATGACCCAGGAAAGTGTGTCCGGCCGGAGTTAATCGAGCGTGGTGGGTAAGTTGGTGCACCCCTGCAGGGAAGAAAACATCTATCGATAGCCTGTCCTATGGTAACGGACACTTGGAGTTGTATCCCGATCGATACAACTAGAACTGGATACTTGTGATGAGAAATGGTTGGATATGAGACTTGGATATGAGATGATAACTGGATAGTATGGCTCTGGGATTGCTTTCTCATAGGGAGTCGAGAAAGGATCTCCGGCCGAGGTTGATAACATTACTGCTACTTTACATTATGCTACTCTACTCCCTCCTGTTGCTGCAATATGGTGGTTTCCAGAAGATGCTAGTCTTCGATAGGCTAGGCTTTCCCCTTCCCTTCTGGCATTCTGCAGTTTAGTCCACAGATACAACCCATTCCTTTGATACAGATGCATACTTAGTTTAGACCTGATGTAAGTCTTGCGAGTACTTTGGATGATTACTCACGGTTGCTTTGCTACTCCTTTTTCCCCATACCCAATTGTTGCGACCAGATGACGGATCCCAGGAGCCAGACGATGCCATTGATGACTACTACTACCTGGAGGATGCTTACTACTACGTGAAGACCGCAGCCGACTAGTAGTTAGGAGGCTCCCAGGCAGGAGGCCTTGCCTTTTCGTTCATTGTTGCTTTTGTGCTAGCCTTCTTAAGGCAATCTTGTCTAACTTATGTCTGTACTCAGATATTGTTGCTTCCGCTGACTCTTGTGTTTTTTGAGCTTATGTATTCAAGCCCCCGAGGCCCCTGGCTTGTAATATAAAGCTTGTATTATTTTAATTTGTGTCTAGAGTTGTGTTGTGATATCTTCCCGTGAGTCCTTGATCTTGATCGTACACATTTGCGTGTATGATTAGTGTACGGTCAAATCGAGGGCGTCACAGGAAGGATAGAACCAGTTGCTTGGTGAAGACAAGGATTTGGTAGACCCGTTCCAGTTGTTGTGACAACTGTACGTCTGGTTAGGGAGGCTGAGATTTAACTCAGAAGACCGCGTCTTCACCTTATTCCCCTTGAGCTAAGAAGACATAGTCCTCGCCAATCACTCTGGTAAGTCTTCAAGGTAGACTTCCAAACCTTCACAGACTTCATTCACCGGCGATCCACGATGACTCTTGGATGCTCAGAACGCGACGCCTAATCGGCTGGAGGATTCACAGTCCTCAAGTGTAACAAATCTTTAGATCACGCAGACAGAAAGACTTCAGTGATGCCTAACACTCTTTGGCTCTGGGTGTTTTGGGCTTTATCCTCGCAAGGATCTCTCTCAAATGCTTCGGAGGTGGGTTGCTCTCAAACGATAAAAGCCATGCACTAACTCTGAGCAGCCACCAATTTATGGTGTAGGGGTGGTCTATTTATAGCCAGGCGGCAACCCGACCTGATTTGTCTGAAATGACCCTGGGTCACTAAGGAACTGACATGTGTCCAACCGTCAGATTTCAAACACACGCGGTAGCTTGACTTGGGCTGCAAGTAAACCTAACTCATCCATCTCTGGATAAGATTTGCTCTCATTGTCTTCGCTCAAATACATAGGATTTGGTTGAGCATCACATCAGTCACTCTGAATTTGTTCACTTGGACCCCACTTAACAGTACGGTGGTTCCTATGACTCAACAAAGCAGAAAAGGAAACTACAAAAAAACTATGTCTTCGCACTCCATAGTCTTCATGTGAATGTCTTCTCATGTCATAGTCTTCACTGTGAATATCTTCACATGTCATAATCTTCACTGTGAATATCTTCACAGACCACAATTGTCTTCAATGTCTTCACACATTTTTAGGGGTCATATCTGGTAGGTAAACTAAATCAATAACGGACTACTACCTGTGTTATCCTGCAATTCTCACAAACACATTAGTCCCTCAATCAAGTTTGTCGTCAATACTCCAAAACCAACTAGGGGTGGCACTAGATGCACCTATAGTTTAATTTCTTTTTCCCGCTTTCTTCTTGTGTGTTTGAAAAAACTTAAGAAAAGAACCAAAAAAAATTAGTTGTAGTTTAGTTTACTTTCCATGTTCATTTAGTATTAGTATTAAAAGAAAACCCAAAAATATTTATCGTTCTTCTCTTGCTTGTTGGGAGCTTTCCCGCGTAAATAGTTTTTCTCGTTCTTGTTTTACTTTCTTCAGAAAAACAAAAACTCCAAAAACATTTTAGTGTGTTTCTTTGAAATTCTTTTCTTTTCTTTGGGGGTCAAGAGGAGAAGACCACAATGAAAATGTTGAGTGGCTCTCATATGCATTATCGTTGATCTAACAAAGAGCCCATATTGCATTGTCTTCTCCTTTGAATAAATATTTGCAGATTCCAGCTTAGTCCAATGCATGTGCACTATTATTATTATCCACACCATTCGGTCATGCAAGTTAAAGGAAATAATGACGATATATGATGAAATGATTGAGATGAGGAAAAGCTGGTATGGACTCGACCTATCTTGTTTTTGTAAATATGATTAGTTCATCATTCCTAATTCAGCCCATTATGAATGAAACATGTTTGCAATGACAATTAGAGATTATAGTTATTCATGCCATGCTTAATTAGCTACAAGTTTATAATGGTTTACCTTGCGTGCCAACATGCTTTTAAAATGGTTGTGATGTAGTATGATAGGATGGTATCCTCCTTTGAATGATTCGAGTGGCTTGACTTGGCACATGTTCACGCATGTAGTTGAAACAAAATCAACATAGACTCCACGCTATTTATGTTCATGGTGATTTATATCATACTCATGCTTGCACTCACTGTTGGTTAATCTCAATGCATGTTTATGACTGTTCTCTCTAGTTGGTCACTTCCCAGTCTTTTTCCAGCCTTCACTTGTACTATGCGGGAATACTGCTTCTGCATCCCCTTCCATAAACCCAAAGTTGTTCCATATGAGTCCACCATACCTACCTATATGTGGTATTTACCTACCGTTCCAAGTAAATTTGCATCTGCCAAACTCTAAACCTTCGAATGATAATCTATTTTGTATGCTCAAATCGCTCATGTAGCAACTAGGGCTGTCAATATCTTCCATGATAGGTGGGTTATTCTCACGATGAGTGGACTCTGCTCATCATTCACGAGAAAATGGTTGGTAACCGGGATGCCCAGTCCCATGCTCAAATCAAATCAAAATATAATTGAAAACAAAAATCCCCCAGGACTGTTGTTATTTGGATGGTACCCGTTGTTTTGGACCAGCCGTGGAGTGTGCTTGTTAGTGGTGGAGGAGTATAAACTTTACCATTCTGTTTGGGAACCGCCTATAATGTATGTAGCATGGAAGATGGCGAGATCTCTTGGTTGTTATGTTGACAATGAAAGCATATCGCTCAAAATATTATTTATCTCTGTTTCAAAAACTCGAGCTCTAGCACCTCTGCAAATCCATGCTTCCCTCTGCGAAGGGCATATCTATTTACTTTTACTGCTAAATCATCATCCTCTTATAAAAAGCACCAGTTAGAGAGCACCACTGTCATTTGTATGCATTGCTATTAATTTATATTGAGTATGAATGTGACTGGATCTCTTTTACCATGAATTACAATGTCTAGTCAGTCCTTGATCTTCAAGGGTGCTCTGCATTTACGTTTTGCGGTCTTAGAAAGGGCTAGCGAAATACCATCTTGTTATATCATATCATGATTGTTTTGGGAAAGTGTTGTCATCTGAGATTTATTATTATTGCTCACTAGTTGATTATGCCATTGATATGTGTAAATGTGAGACATAAATGTTATTGTGAATATGGTTAGTTCATACTCTTTGCTGAAAACTTGAATGCTAGCTTTACATATTTGCAACAACAAGATCAAATAGAGTTTGTAAAAGTTTTTCTTTATCACTTTCAGTTTGTCAACTGAATTGCTTGAGGACAAGCAATGGGTTAAGCTTGGGGGAGTTGATATGTCTCCATCGTATCTACTTTTACAAACTCCTTTGCACTTGTTTTGGACTCTAACTTGCATGATTTGAATGGAACTAACCTGGACTGACGTCGTTTTCAGTAGAATTGCCATGGTGTTATTTTTGTGCAGAAATAAAAATCTCGGAATGACCTAAAACTTCACAGAGATCAGTTTTGGAATAAATAAATAATATTGGCGAAAGAACCAACAGAAGCGGGCCCACACCCTGTCCACAAGGGTGGAGGGCACGCCCTCAGACCTTGTGGGCCCCCTTGGATCTCCACCGACCTCAACTCCAACTCCATATATTCACGTTCGGGGAGAAAAAACAGAGAGAAGGATTCATCGCGTTTTATGATGCGGAGCCGCCGCCACCTCATGTTCTTCCTCGGGAGGGAAGATTCGGAGTTCGTTTTGGGCTCCAAAGAGGGGAAATCATCGCCATCATCATCATCAACCATCCTCCATCACCAATTTCATGATGCTCACCGCCGTGCGTGAGTAATCCCATCGTAGGCTTCCTAGACGGTGATGGGTTTGATGAGATTTACCATGCAATCAAGTTGGTTTTGTTATGGTTTGATCCCTAATATCCATTATGTTCTAAGATTGATGTTCCTATGACTTCGCTATGCTTAATGCTTGTCACTAGGACCCGAGTGCCATGATTTCAGATCTAAACCTATTGTGTTTTCACGAATATATTTGTGTTCTTGATCCTATCTTGCAAGTTATAGTCACCTACTACGTGTTATGATCCGGCAACTGTGAGGACCCCGATCCTAAGTCACACCGATCTAGCATGTAACACTTCATATCACTTTGCTGCCTCACGCACGGTATTCCCATGGGTGCCACTTTACCTGGCCCGGGATCGTTTGCGCCTTTTGGCTCACGTATATGATAGTGTCGCTAGCATCCATATGACAGAGAATCCGGGCCGACATGACTAGTCGTGAACCCAAAGTGGCACTAACTTACGGGGACAGGCATACATGAAACAACATCGAACATGTCGGTCATCAGCGTGTAAATCCGGTCTGTAGCAACTGGGCTAACAGGACTCCGGGAACCCAGGCTGTAGCAGGCTAGCAGGACTCCGGAAGTCACCACGTGACATTTCCCCGAAGGGACAGACACAGGAACGAAGTGAATCACATGTCGGCCAGTCTAAGTGTTCCCGAGCAGTAGTACTGGGCTAGCAGGACTCCGGTAAACCGGGCTGTAGCAGACTACCAAGGCTCAGTGGAAACACCAGACTACATTTCCCCATAAGAGAGGCTACCAAGGATAAACAACTAGATTGTCGGATCCCACACATACCAAGCATTTCAATAACATACACACAATATGCTCGATATGTGCAAATACAACATGGCATCACAACAAAACTCTACGACTCAAAGTATTTATTCATTACGCTCCGAGGAGCGAGATATTACAAACATGGGTCTCATGACCCAACAATCATAGCATACAAATCAAAGCACATGCGGAAGCTTAACATGTTTGAGTACAGACATCTACAAATGAAAAAGGCTGAGAAGCCTGACTATCTACCAGATCCTTCCGAGGACACAAGATCGTAGCTGAGGTATCAAGCTAAATGTCGAAGTCCATGCGGAACTACTAGCGAGACTGAAGTCTCTTTGCAAAACATAAATTAAGCAAACGTGAGTACAAAAGTACTCCGCAAGACTTACATCAGAACTAGCTACATATGCATCGGCATCAACAATGGGATGGTGGGGTTTAACTGCAGCAAGCCAGCTTTGACTCAGTGGCTAACCTGAACTACAACTGCAAGCAACTCTTTTGAGGTGGCGCACACAAGTCCACATATTCACCAATCAATACACCACTATGGATCCACTCCCATCTACCTACAAGAACGCCATCCATAGCACTCACGCTTATCTTGCAAGTTTTAGAGTATCCACTTCAAGTTATCTATGAACTGTTATAGGTAACCTAGAAGTCCTTTACCGCGGACACGGCTATTCGAATAGATCATTTATAACCCTGCAGGGGTGTACTTCGTCACACATGTTTCCACCACTTAGCGTCTGCACACGACATGTGCTCGGCAAACTTCAAGAGAAAGCCGACGTGGGTGTAGACCACGACCTGACTAACCGCACAAGTCTCTAGTCCAGGTTTATCGCCTATTCGGGTTCCATCCACAAGGAAATCGAGCCGGGGTGTCCTCAACGGCCCCAACCGATGTGTACAGGGTTCTGAGACGCCAAACGGGCGCCCGGCATACCCGGCCATGGTGTATCTACCGCATCATAGCCCACCCCTGGGGTCAGCGCTACGCACGGCCACCAACACATATCCTACAAACACCAAAAACTAGTTGCAACTCCTGGACAGAGGACAAGGGCGGTTAATAAGTCGAGCGGGGTCATATTTCAGGGCCCAACGTGTGGTAGTAGCTGTTTCATGGATCACAAACACAGAACTCAGTTCCTGAGGATGGTTTCTGTGAGACAACCTACCATGTACTCCTACATGGCCTCTCACCGCTACCTTTACCAAATCGTGTTCACACACTTAGCTCACACACAGTAGGACATGTTCATCACCATTCCAATTCATTCCCGATTAATCAGACCCGACTCAACTCTAAGAAGTAGCAGGCATGACAAACAAGCATGAATGAGTAGGCACATCAGGGCTCAAACAACTCCTACTCATGCTAGTGGGTTTCATCTATTTACTGTGGCAATGATAGGTCATGTAGAGGAAAAGGGGTTCAGCTACCGCAGCATGTAACAGTTGAATCGTTGTTGTCCTAATGCAGTAAAATAGAGCAGGAGTGAGAGAGTGGGATTGTATCGGAATGAACAAGGGGGTTTTGCTTGCTTGGCACTTCTGAAGATGATATAGCTCTTCATCGGTGTCATTGATCACATCGTCGAAACATACGTCTACCGAGGGGGAACAATCATCGGCAACACAGAAAGAATACAATCAATGAAATGCACAATATGATGCATGATCATGACATGTCAATATGCTATGATTTGAGCTAATGCAGCTAAGAACAGAAGGGTTTGAGTTGAGTTGAACTCAAGGTTCAAATTCAGATTCAAACTATGAATTCAAATAGTGCATGATCATGTTTTGAACTAAACAGCAAGGTTAATTTGTTTAAACATGCATGGAAATGCCATAAACAGAATCTTTGGATTTTTCTGATAATTTTTCATATATAATTTGTTTCATTTGGAGTTATGGTTGAATTTCTATGATTTTTAGAAGTTTATACTATTTTCTGGAATTTCCCGGCTATTAAAAATCCAGAAAATGTAATACTACGTCAGCATTAGGTCATGCTGACGTTAGCAGGTCAACAGGCGCCGTCCAGGTCAAACCTGACCAGTGGGGCCCACTGGTCAGTGACTCAGTTAGTTAACTGGGTTAATTAGGGTTAGACTAATTCTAACAAGAATGTCAGCAGGGCTGGGCCCACATGTTAGTGGCTCAGGGTTAGTTTAGTGAGGGGATTAACACCTGACAGCGGTGATTAGCACTAACTAACACCTAACTAAACCAGTTAGGGCCGGCCCCACGTGTCAGTGGCTAACTAAACTAACCTAGTTTAATTAGCACTAACCTAGGTTAAACTAATTAAGTTTAAACCTAAACTAGATTAATTAGCCGGGCGGGGCCCGCATGTCATAGACCCAGGGGAGGTCAAATCCCCTGGTCAACCAGGGCTGAACCACCGGCGGTCAAAGCGCTCAACCCGCCGGCGACTCGACGTCGGCGAGGCCAGACGCGGCGGAGGGCCTCGGATTTGGTCCTCCAGTGACCAAATTGACGGCGGAGACGTGCTACGTGGAGATGGGGGGCTTCCACATCCAAGGGTGCAAGTGGTTGGACACGGGGACGCCGTAAACGACGCCGGCAAGCTCGACAGCGGCGGCCGGAGTTCGGTGGGCTCGGGGTCGTCGTTGCAACGGCCGTGGTGGCTCGTGCGGGGCACCTACGTGCTCTACGCGGCGCGGGGAGGGAGCTGGGCAGGACGACCGGACCATTAGATGGCCAGAGACACATCGGCGGCGAGCACAGGCGGTGATGCATGCGGGCGAGCTCAAGGCGGCGCGTACGGTGCACCCAAGAGAAAACGGAAAGGGGGAAGGATCAATGGCTCACTGCGGGTGCAGGGGAGCGAACAGCGAGCTCGGGGAGGCAGAGACGGCGACGAAATGGCGATGGGGATCTTGGCGTCGGGAGGTTGAAGACGAGCTCGGTGAGGTCGTCCGGGGGCTTCAGGCGTCGCGCGGCTCGGTGAGAAGGTCGAGGAAGAAGTGGCGGGGCTTCTGGGCACGTCAGCGGGGCGTGGGGTGGCCGGTGGCCGTTGCAGAGCACAGCGGCGCCCTCTGGTGCACTCGGGAAGAGAGGGGGAGGGAGCCAGAGGAGGGGAGGAGCTGTGGGTGTGAGAGAGAGGTCAGGGGGGCGCGTGGCGTCCTCTGGAGCCGTCCGGGGCGTCGGCAGAAGCAGGAGGTGGCTCGGGCGCGCGCCTCGAGAACGCGACTCTCGTCCTTCTGGCGAGAGGAGGGAGATGACTGGCATCGCTAGTTGGACTGGGCCGTGCTGGGCCAGGCCAGGTGGGCGCCAGGTTAGTTTCTTTTCTCTCTCTCTTTTCTGTTTTCTATTTATTCTGTTTTGTTTTGATTTAGTAAAATACTAAACCATTTTATAAAATCCTGGAAATAATTAGGGGTGCTTTCTGAATTATTCCAGTGACCCATAACAACTTCCAACATTTTTGGTCCACCTAACATATATATAGCATTTAAATAGCTCCAATTCAAATATGTTTGAATTAATTCAAAGCCCAAATATGTCCTACAAAAATGTAAACCATTTTTGGTAGATGCTTCCACCTCAATCCAGAAATGTTGAACATTTTTAGAGGGCATTTTGAGTTCAATGAAAAAGATTTTATTTTGACCCTAGTTGAATTCATTTGGTGCTAGGGTTTAAGCATCCCCATTTCAAGATTAATTAAAATTGAAAATGATGCATGGATGCAATGCCACTAATTACAAGAAGATTTCTAGGGCTGTGACAGCAACCCCGGAGTGACAATAGTCGGGACACTTCCCGATGATGACTGTAGTTTGAGGAATTCATGTATTCACTAAGTGCTAATGCTTTGGTTTGGTACTCTGTTAAAAGGAGGCATCAATATCCCTTAGTTTCCAATAGAACCCCGCTTCCATGGGAGGTTAGGACAAAATATGCCATGCAAGTTCTTTTCCATAAGCACGTATGACTATATTCAGAATACATGCCTACATTATATTGATGAATTGGAGCTAGTTCTGTGTCACCCTATGTTATAATTGTTGCATGATGAATGTCATCCGACATAATTATCAATTATTGATCCATTGCCTACGAGCTCATTTCATATTGATCTTTGCTTAGTTACTTTTCCGTTGCCACTGTTACGGTTGCTATAAAACTGCTACTATACTTTTACCACTATTACCGTTACTTGCATACTACTTTGCTACTAAATACTTTGCTGTAGATATTAAGTCTTTCATGTGTGCTTGAATTGACAACTCAGCTGCTAATACTTGAGAATATTCTTTGGCTCCCCTTGTGTCGAATCAATAAATTTGGGTTGAATACTCTACCCTCGAAAACTGTTGCGATCCCCTATGCCTGTGGGTTATCACCGGCCTCTTGTAGCTTGTCGACCTCCTAAACGATGAATGACTCCTTCTCCAGGGCTTGTCGTCGTGCCTTCTGCTTCACCAGGCGCACCAGGGCACACCATCAGGTGGTGCTCGATTACTCCTCACGGGATGCGGACCGAGTCCGTTGCCTGCCATGCAAACACATCCTTGTTCACACAGAGGATGTGATAGAGGCGAGGGGCCTAATCTTTCGATGAGATGGTGGCTATCGTTTTGGTGGAAGTTGACCTTGACAATCCAACTACGAATGTGTGAGGACGTCGCGCCTAGCAATCGCTAAACCAACTCCGAGAGGTTATTGACCACGCCGGAGCACAATCAACCTGACCACGAGGGTCTATTTCCTGCAAGCAACGAAGAACAAGCAAGAAATTGAAATTGCAATCTGGATATTGCGAATATAAGAGGAAAGCTTTATTGATGAAGGTGGGGTTCTGTAACGCCTTTCTCTGGTTGTTGAACACAAACAAAGTACGCGAAGTTGTAGCTCTGGCGAACTTTAATCTAAACAAAACCCAACGTCCAAACGATGCCCTAAGGGCTGTATATATGGAGGAGAGAGGGGGGAATTTCATGGCCCTTGGAGGAGGGGTCCAAAACCAACCCTAACTCTTGTTTCCCCACATATACGGACTCTAAAAACAGCCTATAATCAAGTATTTCGAAATTACATGGGCCTGGCCCAAAAATAAGGTGACGCAGCACCTAGGATAGCCTCTGTACGAAATTTATGAAGTGGCATCTTGTATATTTCGTCCAAGGCTTCATGCACTCATTATGGTGGCTTCAAAGTCCTAGAATCATCACTTGTAACTCCATTCTTGTTCCCATTGCACATGCCATCATCTCCATGCTTGAACTTGCTCCAAGGTTCGTCTTTCTTGTCCAAGCTAGGCCCTTCATTTGTAAGCAAAACAAATGTATCCAATTTAGGCAGCATCATATTCTCATGAACATTAGAATCGTTACTAAGAAACGGAAGTACCTGATAATTCAATTGGTGTGCGCGAGCTCTAGTAATTGGTCTAGTATGTATAACAGCAGGGGTTGTGGGTGTAACAATGGTATTGATGTCCTCATCATCCTCCCCTTCTTGAAATGAAGTCGTCCTCAACGAAAGCTCATCTTCCTCACCCAAATAAGGCTTCAAATCTACAATGTTAAAAGTGGGACTAACCCCAAAATCTGCAGGCAGCTCAAGTTTATATGCATTATCATTTATTTTCTCTAACACCTTAAAAGGACCATCAGCACATGGCATTAGCTTTGGTTTGCGCAAATTAGGAAATCTATCCTTACACAAATGTAACCAAACAAGATCTCCAGGTGCAAACACAACATGTTTTCTACCCTTATCTCCAGCAAGTTTATATTTAGGATTCATACGCTCAATGTTTTCCTTAGTTAACTCATGCATTTTTAAAATCAATTCAGCACGTTCTTTAGCATCAAAATTAACCTTCTCCGAAGATGGAAGAGGCAACAAATCAATAGGTGCACGAGGTAGGAAACCATACACAATTTCAAAAGGGCACATCTTAGTAGTAGAATGCTATGAATGATTATAAGCAAATTCAATATTAGGCAAGAATTCTTCCCATATTTTCTTATTATTCTTCAAAACAGCCCTAAGCATAGTAGACAATGTCCTATTGACTATTTCAGTTTGTCCATCAGTTTGGGGTGACAAGTAGTACTAAAAAGCAGTTTAGTCCCCAATTTAGCCCATAAAAATCTCCAAAAGTGGCTAAGAAATTTAGTATCACGATCTGAAACAATAGTATTTGGCACACCATGCAAGCGAATAATTTCACGAAAGAACAAATCAGCAACATTAACAGCATCATCGCTTTTATGACATGGTATAAAGTGTGCCATTTTCGAGAACCTATCCACGACAACAAATATGCTATCCCTCCCCTTCTTTGTTAGAGGTAAACCTAAAACAAAGTCCATAGATATATCCTCCCAAGGAACACTAGGTACAGGCAAAGGCATATATAAACCATAAGGATTGAGTCATGACTTAGCTTTTTGACATGTAGTGCAGCGGGCAACAAAACGCTCAACATCCCGTCTCATCTTTGGCCAAAAGAAATGTGTAGCAAGTATGTCCTCCGTCTTCTTCACGCCAAAGTGTCCCATTAATCCTCCTCCATGCGCCTCCTGCAACAACAAAAGACGAACGGAGCTAGCTGGAATGCATAGCTTGTTAGCACGGAACACAAATCCATCATTAACGACAAACTTGTTCCATGTTCTTCCTTCTTTACAATTATGCATTACATCTTTAAAATTAGCATCATACACATATTGATCTTTGATGGTCTCCAAACCAAATTTTTGAAGTCAAGTTGTGAAAGCATAGTATAGCGACGAGACAATGCATCAACAATAACATTTTCTTTACCCTTCTTGTGTTTAATGACATAAGGGAAAGTATCAATGAATTCAACTCATTTAGCATGTCTACGATTCAGTTTAGCTTGACTTTTAATATGTTTCAATGATTCATGATCAGAATGTATAACAAATTCTTTGGGCCATAAATAATGTTGCCATGTTTCTAAAGTCCGAACAAGAGCATATAATTATTTATCATAAGTAGAATAATTCAGACTAGGCCCACTCAATTTTTCATAAAAGTATGCAACAGGTTTGCCATCTTGTAATAACGCACCTCCTAAGCCAATTCCACTAGCATCACATTCAAGCTCAAAAGTCCTATTAAAATCAGGAAGTTGGAGTAAAGGAGCATGTGTCAACTTATCTGTCAATACCGTGAAGGCTTCTTCCTGTGTGGTACCCTAAACAAAAGGTACATCCTTCTTTGTAAGCTCATTGAGAGGTGCAGCAATGGTGCTGAAATCTCTCACAAAATGCCTATAGAATCCAGCGAGGCCAAGAAAACTCCTCACTTGTGTGACCGTTTTGGGCTGCGACCAACTCTCAATAGCTTCAATCTTGGCTTTATCAACTTCAATTCCCTGTGGAGTAACAACATAGCCAAGAAAAGATACTCGGTCGGTGCAGAAGGTGCACTTCCCAAGGTTACCAAACAAACGTGCATCACGTAGAGCAGTAAAAACAGCACGTAAATGTTCCAAATGTTCCTCCAAAGATTTGCTATAAATCAATATGTCATCAAAGTAAACTACCACAAATCGTCTAATGAAAGCACGTAAAACTTCATTCATTAATCTCATGAAAGTACTAGGTGCATTACTTAACCCAAAAGTCATGACTAACCACTCATATAATCCAAACTTAGTTTTAAATGTTGTTTTCCATTCATCTCCCAATTTCATACGAAATTGATGGTATCCACTACACAATTCAACTTTGGAGAATATTGTAGAGCCACTCAATTCATCAAGCATATCATCTAGCCTAGGAATAGGATGACGATAATAAATAGTAATATTATTAATGCCTCTACAATCAACGCACATACACGACGTACCATCCTTTTTTGGCACTAAAATGATAGGAACAACACAAGGGCTAAGGGATTCGCGTATAACCTTTGTCGAGCAGCTCCTGTACTTGACGCATAATCTCCTTCGTCTTCTCTGGATTGGTACAGTATGGCGCACGGATGGGTAATGATGCCCCGGGAATTAAGTCAATTTGATGCCCAATCCCTCGAATAGGTGGTAATCCTAGTGGCACGTCTTGTGGAAAGACGTCAGCGAACTCCTGCAAAATGTTAGTGACAGCAGGAGGCAAAGAGGAAGGCATGTCCTCAAATGAAAATAATGCCTCTTTGCACACAATAGCATAGCAAACAGATTTGCTAACATCTAGATCATCAATTTCAGATTTGGTGGCAAGTAAACATGCACTTTTCAATTTAATTTCAGAAGCAACACTTGGATTATTATTAGGCTTCATTTATTGCTCAAATTCTTTTGCCACAATCTGATTTTCACTCTTATTTTGCTCCTGTTTTGCTTTATTAGCTCTATTAATATCATCTTTCAAAATGGAATCAGGAGTCATAGGAAGCAAAGTAATATTTTTATCCTTATGAACAAGAGTATACTGATAGTTTCTACCATGGTGTACAAAATTTTTATCAAATTGTCATGGTCTACCAAGTAATAAGGAACATGCTTGCATGGGTACCACATCACAATCAACATAATCAGCATATGTAGAGATACTAAAATGCACATGAACAGTACGTGTTACCTTAACCTTGCCGCTGTTGTTGAACCATTGGATGTAGTAAGGATGTGGATGTGGTCTTGTGGTGAGAGATAGCTTCTCCACCATCTCCATGCTAGCCAAGTTGTTGCAGCTCCCTCCATCCATGATGACACGAACAGAACGTTCCTTCACAACTCCCTTTGTATGGAACAAATTATGCCTCTGATTTTGCTCAGCTTGTGTAACCTGCACACTCAAAACACGTAGAGAAACTAAACATTCATACCTGTCAGCATCTTCAGCAGCCATGTATTGTGTCTCATGATCAGAATCATCTCCACCGTGTTCTTCATGTGTAAGAAGAGCCAAAGTCTCCTCATCGTAGTCACTAGCGGACTCATACCCACCATCCTTAGTAGCAATCATCACACGCTGAGATTTGCATTCTCTCGCAAAATGTCCTCTTCCCTTACAACGACGACAAATAATATCACTTGTGTGCCCTGTTGATGCCATGGAAGAAGAAGAGCTCTGCGCAGGCCCGGCAGGTGTGCTCTTGGCAGATAGTGGTGGTTGTGCCTGCTTTCGTGTATCACGGCCGGAGGAGGCACCTGATGGAGGTGCTGGTGTAGTGGAAGTAGAGGATGCACGTGGTGTCCATGATGAAGATCGACCTGCAGAAAAGTTAGTTCGCACCAATGCCTGTCGATCCTGCACTTCACGTTCAGCTTTACAAGCAAGATGGAATAAACGGGTGATATTAGTATACTCCTTATACTCTAGAATGGTCTTAATCTCTCTATTTAATCCACCCATAAAACATGCAAGCATAGCTTCATTCTCCTCAACAATACCACATCTAATCATGCCAGTTTGTAATTCCTGATAATATTCTGCTACAGAATTTTTTCCTTGTCTTAAGCACCGCAATTTTTGAAGTAATTCACGTTGATAATAAGGTGGAACCCAACGAGTACACATAGCAGCTTTCAAAGCAGCCCAAGTAGCTGGAATGGGATATAATATACAATGTTCAGACCACCAAACACATGCAAATCTAGTGAAAGCAAAAACAGTAGCAGGAACACGTCTCTCCTCAGGATATTGTAAACATGTAAAACGTTGTTCAGTTTCTAACTCCCAGTAAGATATATATCAGGAACATATCTACCCTCAAATGGTGGAATATTCAATTTCAGTTTAGGAAGATGGTCATGATCTCGTACCTCAGGTGGTGGTGCAGCCCTACCGTTGCGATGATATGCATGAGGACGACCTGGTTGTGGTGGTGCTGGTGGTTGCACGTAGTTCTAATAAGGTGGAACCCAACGAGTACGCATAGCAGCTTTCAAAGCAGCCCAAGTAGCTGGAATGGGATATAATATACAATGTTCAGACCACCAAACACATGCAAATCTAGTGAAAGCAAAAACAGTAGCAGGAACACGTCTCTCCTCAGGATGTTGTAAACATGTAAAACGTTGTTCAGTTTCTAACTCCCAGTAAGATATATATCAGGAACATATCTACCCTCAAATGGTGGAATATTCAATTTCAGTTTAGGAAGATGGTCATGATCTCGTACCTCAGGTGGTGGTGCAGCCCTACCGTTGCGATGATATGCATGAGGACGACCTGGTTGTGGTGGTGCTGGTGGTTGCACGTAGTTCTAATTTTGATCAACCTCATCCTCGTAATGGTCCTCCACCTCTGCAGTAGCAGCAGGAGCTACAGAAGCACCAACAGTAGGTACAGCAGCACCAGAAGTTTGACCAGGATCAATGCGAAGACGATGTGCTCGTCCCACTCGATTTGGAAGACGATGTTGTTGTTGTTGTTGTAGAGGTGCGACAGGTGCACCGGGCGGTGGAAGATGCGCGAGCAATTAATTAAACTTGTTATCGAGATTTGTTTCGAACGCCTTCTCAATGCCATCTATCTTCTCCATGGCCTCTTCAAATCTATTTAGCACATCTTCCACCTGTCCACTCATCATTTGCTGAAACTTATCATGTAACTCGTTGTTTGTCATGTTCTCCCAGTCAGTCTCGTCGGCTTGTGATCCTGCCATGGTTAGCAGCAATAGAAACACACAAGAATATGATCCTACATACTACTAGGAAGTGGTGGACAGTCACAAATCCGTCAAGCGAATCTCAAATTCTTACCAGTTATTACCAAGCAGTAGGTGGTGATCAGCAACCGTTGTAGTCAAAACTCTCAAAGCTTGGATAGAGCGATTACCAGGGAGAGTCAAACGAATGACGTAGATGTATGTGGAGCTGCGAAGGCTTATAATATGGTAGCAAAAAGGGTCGACAATAATCAATTCAGATATGCAAAGTTGAATAAACGCTCAACGACGGTACTGTGCTGGTCCTAGGCTAGACCGTACTAGAGACGCGAGCCTAGAACACTAACAAAATCACAGTGGTGCACGTAAACAAGGGAGGAGCACACTCTGAATTTTTTTTCCTTTTTCACTTTTTTTGCACTTTTTCTCTTTTTTTATTGCTCCGCAACATTTTTTTGAAAAATCTACAAATGTCCTAAAAACTGCCTAGCCAGAATTTTCCAGACTTAGTTTTTTTTTTGAAACTGGAACTATTATTCTTCTGCGGATGGCTCGGAAGTTGGGGAGTCCTACTCTGTCACGACTCGGAGTATCGCGTGATCTGGAAATCGAAAACAAAGCAACAATTACTGGACTCGGACTAGGACTGGTGGCGGAGATGAATCTGGTGGAACTCAGACTAGTGGCGGATATATGTTGCAGGTGGACTCAGATTGGCGTGATGGCGACTGATATTTGGTGGCGTATATGGACTCGGATTGGCGGTGAATATGTGGTGGTGGTATATGGCAGTGGCGATGAAGTTGGTGCGGTGGTGGTATATGGCAACAACGATGATGATGATGCGGTGGTGATATATGGCAGCGGCGACGTGACAACCTGTGAACAAAACTCGAAACTCTAAAGGACTAGACGCTAAGACCAGCAAGTTGACATGACGATGCAACCACAAATTCAACAAAGCAAATACAGAAAATATTATGCAAAGGCTCAGATTGGTTCGGATAGGATGAACTAACCCTAATTTTTTTTGGCTTTTTCGTGGACTATAGGTATGAAGAACAGACTCGATCTAAACTACGAAGAACTGTAAAATCTCACCGAGCAACCTGGAAATCTGGTACCACTTGATAGAGGCGAGGGCCCAATCTTTCGATGAGATGGTGGCTATCGTTTTGGTGGAAGTCGACTTTGACGATCCGACTACGAACGTGCGAGGACGTCGCGCCTTAGCAATCGCTAAACCAACTCCGAGAGGTTATTGACCACGCCGAAGCACAATCAACCTGACCATGAGGGTCTATTTCCTGCAAGCAACGAAGAACAAGCAAGAAATTGAAATTGCAATCTGGATATTGTGAATATAAGAGGAAAGCTTTATTGATGAAGGTGAGGTTCTGTGACGCCTTTGTCTGGTTGTTGAACACAAACAAAGTACGCGAAGTTGCAGCTATGGCGAACTTTAATCTAAACAAAACCCAAAGTCTAAACGATGCCCTAAGGGCTGTATATATGGAGGAGAGAGGGGGTAATTTCGTGGCCCTTGGAGGAGGGGTCCAAAACCAACCCTAACTCTTGTTTCCCCACATATACGGACTCTAAAAACAGCCTATAATCAAGTATTTCGAAATTACATGGGCCTGGCCCAAAAATAAGGTGACGCGGCACCTAGGATAGCCTCTGGACGAAATTTATAAAGTGGCATCTTGTATATTTCGTCCAAGGCTTCATGCACTCATTATGGTGGCTTCAAAGTCCTGGAATCATCACTTGTAACTCCGTTCTTGTTCCCATTGCGCATGCCATCATCTCCATGCTTGAACTTGCTCTAAGGTTCATCTTTCTTGTCCAAGCTAGGCCCTTCTTTTGTAAGCAAAACAAATGTATCCAATTTAGGTAGCATCATATTCTCATGAACATTAGAATCGCTACCAAGAAACGAAAGCACCTGATAATTCTGCGCGAGCTCTAGTAATTGGTCCAGTATGTATAACATCAGGGGCTGTGGGTGTAACAATGGTATTGATGTCCTCGTCAGGAAGCTGACCAGCGCTTCTTCCTGGTCCCAGGGAAGGCTGGCCCCTATGGTGAAGGTGGGGCCTGATCCCCCATCATTGTCGACCAACACCTACTTCATCTCGGCCCAATCCTGGGAGAACAACTGCTTCTTCTTCGCTGGCACGACCTCCAGGACCTCTGGAGCGCCCCCCGCGTCTGGCCGCGCGACCGTCGTGGCCTTGAAAGTGAGCTTGAGGGCCATGAGCGTATCCTTGGTGTCCCCCGCCAAGGTGAGGACACAACCGCTTCCCGGCATCTTCATGATGTTGTAGTCGGGGTGAGTCGCTGCCATGAACTTGGCGAGGGCCGGATACCCGAAAATCACGTTGTACGGGACGCCGATGCAGGTGACGTCGAAGTCGATGAGCTCGGTGCGGTAGTTGTTGTGCGTACCAAAGGTGACGGGGAGGTGGATCTGTCCCAGTGGGAGGATGGAGCCGTCAGTTACCCCCGAAAAAGGCCTGGTGGGGAGGAGCCGATCGTAAGGCACATGGAGCCGGCCGAAGGCTTCCACAGAGAGGACATTGAGACCGGCGCCGCCGTCGACGAGGGTCGTAATGACGGCAACATTGCAGATGGTGGGGTGTAGAGCATGGGGAGCACACCGGCGCCGACCGTGGTCTTAGGGTGGTCCCTGGAGTCGAAGACAAGGTCGGCCTTGGGCACCGCCCAACCTGGATGAGCCCCCCGCCGTGACTAGACGGCCCCCACCTGTCAGAAGAGTTGCTTGGCGTGGTGGCTTGAGGTGGGCGCCTGCGACCCACCGAGGATGGCCGCAATGGCGTGGGGCGCCAGCGCCGCGAAGTGCATGATGAACATGCCACGCAGCTCCTCCTAGGAGGCCACCAAGGACTCCGGCAGGTTAAGCAGCTAGGAGCGGGGCACGCCTGTGAGCCATAGGGAGCCAGTTCGCCATGACCTTGTCATCGCCACCCACCGCCCAGATGGCCTCCGCGTACACCCGGAGGAAATCCACGGGGTCCGTCGCGCCGCCATACCGCGGTGGCAACTCCGGCCTGAACTTTAGCGGCCACCTCACCTGTCGCAAGGCGGGGGAGAAAGCCCGGAGGCCCGCAGTGCCCCCAAACGCACCCGGTGGCCCAGCGAGTGGAGCAGCGCCCGCCATGGGAACCACGCGGCGCGGGCGGAGCGCGGCTGATGGAGAACGTATCTTCGACATGCCCCTACCTGACGCGCCAAATGTCGGATCCAGGGCTCCGCAGACCCAAGAAAGGTTTGAACTCTGGGGCATGTGTGAAGAACTCAACCTCTCTAGCTAACCAGTTCATCACCCCACGGCCTAGCTCGATGAACAAGAAAGGAGAGGGACACATCAATTTACCCAGGTTCGGGCCACCTTGCGGTGTAAGACCCTACTCCTTCTTTGGGTGGATTAGCCTCACGAGGGGCTGAGGATGAACTAGTACAGAGGAAGAAGAACCTCAAGAGGTATGTTCTTGTGTGGGTGTGAGCTAAGGATTCGATCCGGGTCCTCCCTACGGTGGTGGCTAAGCTATATTTGTAGTGGCCTTGGTCCTCTTCCTCCAAACGAAGGCGGGAAGGGATCCCACAGTGGCCAATTTTGAAGGGGTACAAGAAGTACATCATATCCTGACGAAAGGTGGTCTTCGCCTGCAAAGCTTCTGGTCGTGATGCCGTGGTGGGCTCGGCGATGATATCCGTCCTGTCGTCCTGGGGGTCTTGGTCTTCTTGCACGGGAATGGAAACCTTTGGCTAATTCCTCGGGACCCCGCCCCTGCGCTTGCCTCCTTAGCACTAAAGAGGAAACCTGCTGCTTTGCACCCGCCTAGCCTTGGTTGTCATGGCTTGCATCACCATAACCTCATGAGGTGGGCGTCTGCATAGGAATCTCTGCTCCTCAGGAGCCAGCCTGGGGAGGCCGCTCCCTCTGGAGGTCTTGGCGTCGTCCGCCTCGCGAGGCTTGGCCCCTCATGAGGGTCTTGTTTTGAAGGTGTTAAAGATGGGTCATACCAGGCCGTCGATGGAGCCACGCCATGGGCCACAGGAAGGCAAGTCTGGGTACCCGTTCCCAGAACACCGACACCAGTGGTGGTCGGGGTACTAACTAAAGTGCCCGATCACTCCTATCTCTCCTTTCTCCTACTTTCCTCTAACTGTGCTTGAGGGTGGGTGTGATGCAGTGTGTGAGCCAATTTTTGCTTGTCCTCATTTCAACCATCGTCCTCCCCTTATATAGGCTTGGGGTTCCACACTTGGTCTGTAAATCAATACAAAAGAATACACAAAACGATAGTCGGTTCAACTAGTCCACTTGCTCCAAACGCACGACAGTAGATGTGCCGACACTTCACCATGCCAGGTGCTCGAGTGCCTTCCCGGACGTGATGCGTCGCATCGCCCTTCTCCTACTTTACGGCGCGCCAGTGTTCCATCATGTCATATGCCCCTAGGATTTTCGTGATGATGAAGGTAGACATAGCCCTGCGTCGGGCTATTCCTAGTAGACTGGTCAGACATTTAATGCCTGGTCGATGGATTGCACTACAAGGCAAGCTTCTCTAGCCAACGTGCGTCTCGTTTGCTCAGGGGATCAACCCCCGAGTACGTCATGGCTGGCATCAGGGTCATTGAGGGAGTCCTGGATTAGGGCGTGTTTGGGTAGCCGGACTATACCTTCAGCCGGACTCTAGGACTATGAAGATACAAGATTGAAGACTTCGTCCCATGTCCGGATGGGACTTTCCTTGGCGTGGAAGGCAAGCTTGGCGATGCGGATATTCAAGATCTCCTACCATTGTAACCGACTTTGTGTAACCCTAACCCTCTCCGGTGTCTATATAAACCGGAGGGTTTTAGTCCGTAGGACAACTTCATCATACAACAATCATACCATAGGCTAGCTTCTAGGGTTTAGCCTCCTTGATCTCGTGGTAGATCTACTCTTGTACTACCCATATCATCAATATTAATCGAGCAGGACGTAGGGTTTTACCTCCATCAAGAGGGCCCGAACCTGGGTAAAACATTGTGTCCCTTGTCTCCTGTTACCATCCGCCTAGACGCACAGTTCGGGACCCCCTACCCGAGATCCACCGGTTTTGACACCGACATTGGTGCTTTCATTGAGAGTTCCTCTGTGTCGTCACTTTTAGGCCCGATGGCTCCTTTGATCATCGACAACGATGCAGTCCAGGGTGAGACTTTTCTCCCCGGACAGATCTTCGTCTTCGGCGGCTTCGCACTGCGGGCCAATTCGCTTGGCCGCCTTGAGCAGATCGAAAGCTACGCCCCTGGCCATCAGGTCAGGTTTGGAAGCCTAAACTACACGGCTGACATCCGCAGGGACTTGATCTTCGACGGATTCGAGCCACAGCCAAGCGCGCCGCACTGTCTCGATGGGCATGATATAGCTCTGCCGCCGAACAGCGCCTTGGAGGCCGCACACGCATCGGCTCCGACCATTGATTCGGAGCCTACTGCACCGATCGAGGATCAGCGGTTAGACGCTGCCTCAGGGGCTGCGATCTCAGAGGCGATCAAGCCGAACTCCAGCCCCGCACTCCGCATGGCCCGTGACTCCGAGGAGCCGGATTCCTCTCCGAACTCCGAGCCCCCCGCGCCCCTGCCGATCGAATCCGATTGGGCGCCGATAATGGAGTTCACCGCCGCGGACATCTTTCAACACTCACCCTTCGGCGACATCCTGAATTCCCTAAAGTCTCTCTCTTTATCAGGAGAGCCCTGGCCGGACTACAGTCAGCAAGGTTGGGATGCGGACGATGAAGAAATTCAAAACCCACCCGCCACCCACTTCGTAGCCACTGTCGACGACTTAACCGACATGCTTGACTTCGACTCCGAAGACATCGACGGCATGGACGATGATGCAGCAGACGAACAAGAACCAGCACCTGTAGGGCGCTGGAAGGCCACCTCGTCATATGACATATATATGGTGGACACTCCAAAGGATGGAGATGGCGATGAAACAATGGGGGACGATACCTCTAAGAAACAGCCCAAGCGCCAGCATCAGCGGCGCCGCTCTAAATCCCGCCAAAGCAAAAACGGTGATTCCGGCACGGGAGATAATACTACTCCGGATAGCGCCGAAGGACACCCCCTCCAGCAAGATTCAGCACTGGAGGACAGAGAAGCCAGCCCTCACGAGAGGGTGGTGGACCAAGAGGTTGAGGACGATAATTATACGCCTCCCTCCGAAGACGATGCAAGCCTCGACGACGACAAGTTCGTCGTGCCAGAGGATCTCGCCGAACAAGAGCGTTTTAAACGCAGGCTTATGGCCGCGGCAAGCAGCCTCAAGAAAAAGCAGCAACAGCTTAGAGCTGATCAAGATTTGCTAGCTGACAGATGGACTGAAGTCCTTGCAGCCAAAGAGTATGAACTCGAACGCCCCTCCAAGAGTTACCCAAAGCGTAGGCTGCTACCCCGACTAGAGGAGGAAGCACCTACATCACCAGCACATGACATGGCCGAACGACCACCTCGTGGCCGCGACAGAGAGGCCTCTCGGCCCTCCACTCAAGCCATGCCTCGGCGCCGCATCAAGCATACTAAGGCACGGGAAAATGCGCTCGACCTGCACAACATACTGGAGGACAAGGCAAGGCAAACAAGATCGATCTATGGATCGCGCAGGCACCCCACGGCACGTGGCGGTGACCGTCACTCCGGATGCAATGAATCCGGTCGAGCCGAACTCAACAGACAAAGCTCTTTCGAGCTGCGTCGTGATATAGCCCAATACAGAGGCGCCGCACACCCACTATGCTTCACAGATGAAGTAATGGATCATAAAATCCCTGAGGGCTTCAAATCCGTAAACATCGAATCGTACGATAGCACAACAGATCCTGCGGTATGGATCAAGGATTATCTCCTTCATATCCACATGGCCCGCGGTGATGATCTACACGCCATCAAATACCTCCCACTCAAACTTAAGGGACTGGCTCGGCATTGGCTTAACAGCTTGCCAGCAGACTCAATCGGTTCTTGGGAGGACCTGGAAGCCGCATTCCTTGACAACTTCCAGGGCACTTATGTGCGACCACCGGACGCCAATGACCTAAGCCACATACTTCAGCAGCCAGAGGAATCGGCCAGGCAATTCTGGACACGGTTCCTAACAAAGAAAAACCAGATAGTCGACTGTCCGGACGCAGAGGCCTTAGCGGCCTTCAAGCATAATATCCGTGACAAGTGGCTGGCCCGGCACCTGGGACAGGAAAAGCCGAAATCTATGGCAGCCCTCACGACACTCATGACCCGCTTTTGCGCGGGAGAAGACAGCTGGCTAGCTCGCAGCAACAACTTAACCAAGAAACCTGGTAATTCGAATACCAAGGACAAAAGTGAAAGTTCGCGTCAGAACAAACAAAAGCGCCGCGTTAACAGCGACAGCAACGAGGATACGGCAGTTAATGCCGGATTCCGAGGCTACAAATCCGGTCAACGGAAAAAGCCATTCAAAATAAATACTCAGGGCCCGTCCAGTTTGGACCGAATACTCGACCGCTTGTGCTAGATACATGGCACCCCCGAAAAGCCAGCCAATCACACCAACAGGGATTGTTGGGTGTTCAAGCAGGCAGGCAAGTTAAGAGCCGAAAACAAAGACAAGGGGCTGTATAGCGACAACGAGGAGGAGCCCAGGCCACCGAAAAACAGTGGACAGAAGGGATTTCCCCCGCAAGTGCGGATGGTGAACATGATATATGCAACCCACATCCCCAAGAGGGAGCGGAAGCGTGCGTTACGGGACGTATATGCGATAGAGCCAGTCGCCCCAAAGTTCAACCCATGGTCCTCCTGCCCGATCACCTTTGATCGAAGGGACCACCCCACTAGCATTCGCCACGGCGGCTTCGCCGCATTGGTTCTAGACCCAATCATGGACGGATTCCATCTCACAAGAGTCCTCATGGGCGGCGGCAGCAGCCTGAACCTGCTTTATCAGGATACAGTGTGAAAAATGGGCATAGATCCCTCGAGGATCAAGTCCACCAAAACGACCTTTAAAGGCGTCATACCAGGTGTAGAAGCCAACTGTATAGGCTCAGTCACACTAGAAGTGGTCTTCGGATCTCCGGATAACTTCCGAAGCGAGGAGTTAATCTTCGACATCGTCCCGTTCCGCAGTGGCTATCACGCACTGCTCGGGCGAACCGCATTCACAAAATTCAACGCGGTACCGCACTATGCATACCTCAAGCTCAAGATGCCAGGCCCTAGAGGAGTAATCATGGTCAATGGGAACACCGAACGCTCCCTCCGAACGGAGGAGCACACGGCAGCGCTCGCGGCAGAAGTACAAAGCAGCCTCTCTAGGAAATTCTCCAGTTCGGCCTTCAAAAAGCCGGACACTGTCAAGCGCGCCCGGAGCACCCTACAACAAGACCGCCTGGCACGTTCCAAGCTAGCGTAGCAATGCGTCCCCAACCCCAGCCCTCGCGATATAGCAAAACCAGTGCTTTGCGTACATAACTACGCTCTTGAAATACCATGGGCACAGGGGAAGGGGCACTATCACGGCACGCCCGAAAAACGGCTTAAACCGCACCAGGGGCTGCCGGATTCCTTTTTTTCTTTCTCCCTTACTCTCAGGACTCCATACTTCGGACGACCCGTTCGGCAATTCAACTGCCGCGCAAACGATGCAAGATCTAGGAAAGCAGACAAGCCACGCCGCATTATGGAACTCCCAGGTGGTCTCTATTACGAGCAGTATAGCTATTTTTAATACAATTCCGCGGCCTGCCCCTGGCCAGGACATGTTAAATAGTCCAATTTCTTTTGCTTATCTCACTATTTGTATCGTTCCGCTTTCATAGCAGCCTTTCTATAAACAATGCATAGCTTTTTGTCTATTTTTTGCATTATCCTCTTTATATATATATGTTTATTAATAACATGTTGCATCCGTACACCGTGGTACGGCAAAAATATGCTAGGGTCTTCAGTACCCATCAATACGGCGTGAGAAGTCCGTACACTTTCACAAGTGCGGCACCCCGAACTTATAACACTATATGCATCGGCTCCGAATCATGATTTGGGTCAATAGTTGGGTTTGCCCGGCTCCTATGTTTTGGTGCCTTACGTTCCGCTATATCGGCTAAGGTAGCACTAGGAGAACTACTGCGATTGTGCCCCAGTTGAGCTGGGCTGAGCACCTCAGTAGAGAAAGCTAAAACTGACTGTCATGATGAGGCGAGAGACCGGTCACTGTTCGAGAGGTTTTTCGAGTCCTTAAAGACTTATGCCGCTTCGAGCAAGGAACCGGCTATGTCCGGCCAAGGCGTGGATAGCGCCCCGAACTCGGTCTGCTGAATACTAGGGGCTTCGCCGAAATTTAAAATTATAGAGTTCTATGGCTAAGTGAGAGTGTTCAAGCATTATAGTCCGATTGCCTTGTTCGTTGTGCTGAGCGCCTCCCTCGACGGACCCAATCATGGGAAAAAGAGCGCTCAGGTTTATCCCGAACACCCCAGCACTAGTGGCATGGGGGCAGAAGCCGACTACTGGCCATCTCTCAATTTTTTGATAAACGGCCACACAGAAAGTAATATTTTAAATTCAACAAGCATTGCTTAGCGCATATGAACAAGTTTTCAGCGCACAGGATAACACGAGCGAGTTCATTCAAAAATTACATCCTTGGTGCATTCATCCGCCATAAGGCAGGCACCAGCCAGAACATCCTTGTAATAGTTCTCGGGCTTGCGATGCTCCTTCCCCAGCGGCGGCCCGTCCCTCACAAGCTTCTCACCGTCCAGCTTACCCCAGTGCACCTTTGCACGGGCAAGGGCCCTACGGGCACCTTCGATGCAGACGGAGCGCTTGATGACCTCGAGCCTTGGACAAGCCTCCACCAGCCGCCGCACCAGTCCGAAGTAGCTCCCAAGCAGGGCCTCTCCAGGCTACAGCCGAACTATGAAGCCCTTCAGGGCCTGTTCGGCCGCCTTGTGGAGCTTGACCAGCTGCTTCAGCTGGTCGCTCAAGGGCACAGGGTGTCCAGCCTCAGCGTATTGAGACCAGAACACCTTCTCCATCGAGTTGCCTTCCTCGGCTCGGTAGAATGCGGCGGCATCGGATACGCTACGGGGAAGATCTACGAATGCCCCTGGAGAGCTCCGGATTCGGGTAAGTAACAAGTAGTTTACTTTTATATGTCTGCTTTGCATAGAGAATGCCTTACCCGCCGCTATCTTTTTCACCGCATCCAATTCTTGGAGGGTCGTCTGGGCTTCGGCCTTGGCAGATTTGGCAGTTTTAAGGGCCGCATCCAGCTCGGACGCTCGCGTCTTCGAGTCGAGCTCCAAACTCTCATGTTTCTTCATGAGAGCCTAAAGCATTTCTCCCGCTCGGTGCGCTCCATGGCTGCTTTCTTCTCGGCCTCGGACAGCGCCTACTTGAGGGTCGCCACCTCAGTTGTGGCCCCTACAAATAAGCAGTATACTCCTGTCATTTTTTGCAATTGAGTCTTCTTATAGGCATTTTTTCTATAAGGTATCTCTTACCTTCTTTCTCCTCGAGCTGCCGTTTGGCAAGGCCGAGCTCTTGCTCGGTCCGCTCGAGGCCCTGCTTCAGGGCACCCACCTCCGCAGTCAGTGCGGCGGTGGCCAGCAGCGAAGCCTGCATACGTATATTGACTCCTTTTTAGTTAGACTCCTACGATATTTAATAGATCCTCTATTCGGCTTTTCTTTCCGAACGCCAAACAGAGCATCAGGGGCTACTGTCTATGCGGTAATATTTTTACATATTTTTCACTTACCTCGAAGCCTGTTAGAAGGCTAGCACAAGCTTCAGTCAGTCCGCTTTTGGCGGACTGAACCTTCTGGACCACCGTACTCATGATGGTACAGTGCTCCTCGTCGATGGAGGCGCCCTTAAGCACCTCCAGCAGATTGTCCGGCGCCTCCGGTTGGACGGAGGACGCCGGCTCAGTAGGCTTGCTCCTCTTGGCAGGAGTTCGCCTGCCACGGTCCGGAACTGTTGACGATTCTGGCGCGGTGTCCGGCTTAAAGCCGGACTTGGAGCCCTGGGGGGTCTTGTCCCCTTTACTCCTGGAATCCGGGAGGTCGCCTCGCGCCTCCTCCTGGACCACCTCCTCTTGCCCCGGAGCTTGTCGCGACGCCACTTCGGCGTCATCCGCGGCACAGGGGGAGGCAGCGGGCGGAACCGAATTCACGTCCGATGAATCCAGGGAGCCGCTCGACGACTCGTCGAGCCCGTCCTTGGGCGGGCTGCATGATTATATTCGAAATTAGGGAAGTTGTGCAACAAAAGAAATATCATGAGTTACTCCGGTATCCGAACACTTACGATTTCGCCGGACGCTTGGCCCTGTCCGGCCACTCCTCTTCATCCTCGTCGGCGTCGGGGGTGTAGTCCGGCGGAGGGGTTTTCCTCTTCTTGGACCCTTAGGCCTCCCCTACTGGGGCGGCCTTCCTCTTGTTTCCTCCCCCCGCTGGAGGGGGAGAGGTTTCTTCTTCCTCCTCCTCATCTTCACGGGAGGAGTGCGTCTTGGACTCGTCGGACGACGAGTCCGACACCACCATATTCCAGGAACTCTTTCGAGTCCCCGTGGCCTTCTTCTTGGCCTTCTTCTCCGGCACCACATAAGGTGCCGGAACCAGCAGCTTCACTAGGAGAGCAGGGGCTGGGTCTTCGGGCAAGGGAGCCAGACAGTTAATCAGTCCGGACTGCACCTGCCAATCCTGTCAAAGGTAAGGGAGTTTAGATCCTGCATGGAGTCAAACTATGCAAAAAAAAAACTTAACATCCTGTAAAAGATGGAAATATCTCACCTCGCCAGCAGGACGCTGCGAGCTGAATCCGCGGTCTTCGGAGGCGGATGTGGGAGCCTCGGCGCCTTTGGTTAGCCCCATCCAGACATCTTCGTACGTCATGTCGAAGAGCCTGCTCAGAGTTCAGTATTGCGCCGGGTTGAACTCCCACAAATTGAAGTCCCATTCTTGACACGGAAGGATCCGGCGGATGAGCATGACCTGGACTACGTTGACAAGCTTGAGCTGCTTGTTCACCAGGGACTGGTTGCATTTTTGCAGTCCGGTCACCTCTTCTTCGTCGCCCCACGACAAGCCCGTCTCCTTCCAGGACGTGAACCGCGTAGGGGGTCCGGATCAGAATTCAGGGGCCGCGATCCACTTCGGATCGCGTGGCTCGGTGATGTAAAACCACCCTGACTGCCACCCCTTCAAGGTCTCCACAAAGGAGCGCTCGAGCCATAGGACGTTGGCTATTTTGCCCGCCATGGCACCTCCGCACTCCGCCTGGGTGCCGCGCACCACCTTTGGCTTGACGTTGAAGGTCTTGAGCCAGAGGCCGAAATGGGGGCGGATGCAGAGAAAGGCCTCACACACGACGATAAACGCCGAGATATTGAGGATGAAGTTCGGGGCCAGATCATGGAAATCTAGGCCGTAGTAGAACATGAGTCCGCGGACAAATGGGTGGAGAGGAAAACCCAGTCCGCGGAGGAAGTGGGGAAGAAATACTACCCTCTCATGGGGACTTGGCGTGGGGAGAAGCTGCCCCTCCTCAGGAAGCCGGTGCGCGATGTCCTTGGACAAGTATCCGGCCTTCCTTAGCTTTTTGACATGGCCCTCCGTGACTGAGGAGACCATCCACTTGCCTCCCGCTCCGGACATTGTTGGAGAAGGTTGAGGTAGGAAGTGCGGGCTTGGGCGCTGGAGCTCGGGTGCGCAGAAGATGGATAGGCAAAGGAGGAAGACGGCGTAGGTAAAAAGGTGGATCCTTATCCCCTTATATGGGCGGACGCGACTATGCATCCCCACCAGCCTAGTAAAACTCGCTTGCCTCCCAAGCGCCGTGATAAGTGGTGCGGTTGGGTTACCCACGTCCGTATTGATAAGAATCCCATGAATAAAGGGGACACGATCTCTGCTTTGACAAGACGTGCCAAGGAAACCGCCTCGCAAAACACGCTGAGGTGGAAAAGTGAAAATGATTCGAATAAAAGCTTGGCCGTAGTGTGATGTCACGCTGCGGAGTACGTCAGCAGATTAGATTTGTGTTAATATTATTCTCTCTGTGGCAATACGTGGAAACTTATTTTGCAGAGCCGGACACTACCCTTGGTGTTTACAAACTTTTATGAAGAATTTGGAGGAGGAACCCGCCTTGCAATGCCGAAGACAATCTGCGCGCCGGACTCGTCGTCATTGAAGCCTGGTTCAGGGGCTACTGAGGGAGTCCTGGATTAGGGGGTGTTCGGGTAGCCGGACTATACCTTCAACCGGACTCCAGGACTATGAAGATACAAGATTGAAGACTTCGTCCCGTGTCCGGATGGGACTTTCCTTGGCGTGGAAGGCAAGCTTGGCGATGCGGATATTCAAGATCTCCTACCATTGTAACCGACTTTGTGTAACCCTAACCCTCTCCGTTGTCTATATAAACCGGAGGGTTTTAGTCCGTAGGACAACTTCATCATACAACAATCATACCATAGGCTAGCTTCTAGGGTTTATCCTCCTTGATCTCGTGGTAGATCTACTCTTGTACTACCCATATCATCAATATTAATCGAGCAGGACGTAGGGTTTTACCTCCATCAAGAGGGCCCGAACCTGGGTAAAACATTGTGTCCCTTGTCTCCTGTTACCATCCGCCTAGACGCACAGTTCGGGACCCCCTAACCGAGATCCGCCGGTTTTGACACCGGCAGTCATCCTCAGGGATCTTCTGCGGTTGTTTTCCATTGTTTAGGTCGGTGTTTTTATTCCTCTCAAATTGTCCTTTGTCACCGTGCCATGTTCCACACTTTAATCATGTCGAATTGTTTCTGAGTGGGCGCATATGCACAACATATTATGCATACCCTATGATTTAATGTTCTGTCAGCAACTGATGTCTACTACACAACTTTATTCTTGTAGACACGTGTTGGGCCTCCAAGCGCAGACAATGCAAACAAAACAGCAACCTGCCAAAACAGTATAGTCTGTAAAGAATGCAAAAGTATCAATACTTATTAAACTCCAAAGATTATGAATATTTACCACACTGTAGAAAATTTATCAGAGCTTATTTTGCAAAAAAAATTAACATTTTATCACATTCTGACTTTTCTAGGGAATTTTTGCAACAGCGATAAACTTTCTGTTTTAAAACAGCAACATGTAGACTTGCAAAATAAGCATGGCAAAGGCTATACTTGACATTTTTATTAAAATAAAAGATGCAAAATATTATTCTAAATAACAGCAAGCAAATCCTAACAAAATAAAATGATGCACCAAGCAAAACACATATCATGTGATAAATGAAAACATAGCTCCAAGTGAGGTTGTCGATAATGTTGGAGATGAAAGAGGGGATGCCTTCTGGGGCATCCCCAAGCTTAGTTGCTTGGATATTCCTTGAATATTACCTTGGGGTGGGCATTCCCAAGCTTAGGGTCTTGTCACTCTTTATTCTCCTCATATCGACATCTCACCCTAAACTTGAAAACTTCAATCACACAAAACTTAACGGAACTTTGTGAGATAGGTTAGTATCATAAAGAGCAAACCATTTCATTTTTGGTACTGTCAAAGACAAGATTCATAATTGTTCTCACACAATGCCTACTGTAGCATATCATTTCCACAATTTATATTGAGCAATATAAGCCATAGAAACTAGAAAACAAGCAAACTATGCATTGAAAACAGAAATAGGAAAACCTGGGTAATTTGCCTATTAATATTCTGCAAAAAGAGTCAACATTTTATCACGCTTCTATTAAAAATGAGAATTGTTTTCCTGAGCGCAAAAGTTTCTGTTTTTCAGCAAGATCAAATCAACTATCACCGTAAGCCATCCCAAAGGTCTTACTTGGCACTTTATTAAAATGAAAGCAATAAAACATGATTACTACAATAGCATAATCATGTGAACACATAAAAACAGTAGCTAAAAGTGTTGGGTTGTCTCCCAACAAGCGCTTTCCTTTAATGCCTTTTTAGCTAGGCATGAAGATTTCAATGATGCTCGCATAAAAGATAAGAATTGAAACATAACAAGAGCATCATGAAACACATGGCAAGCACATTTAAGCCTAACCCACTTCCTATGCATAGGGATTTTGTGATCAAACAATTTATGGGAGCAAGAATCAACTAGCATAGGAAGGCAAAACAAGTATAACTTCAAAATTTTCAACACATAGAGAGGAAACTTGATATTATTGCAATTCCTACAAGCATAAGTTCCTCCCTCATAATAATTTTCAGTAGCATCATGAAGAAATTCAACAATATAACCATCACATAAAGCATTCTTTTCATGACACAAAAGCATAGAAAACTTATTACTCTCCACATAAGCAAATTTATTCTCATCAATAGTGGTGGGAGCAAACTCAACAAAATAACTATCATGAGAGTGATAACTAAAATCATGATGACAAGTTTCATGGTTATCATTATTCGATATAGCATACATGTCATCACCATAATCATCATAGATAGCAACTTTTTGTCATAGTCGATTGAAACCTCTTCCAAAATAGTGGATTCATCACTAAATAAAGGCATGATCTCTCCAAATCGACTTTCATCATTATAATCATCATAAATAGGAGGTGTGTAATCATTATAACAAATTTGCACAACAAATCTTGGGGGACTAAAAATATCATCTTCATCAAATATAGCATCCCCAAGCTTATGTCTTTGCATATCATTAGTATCATGGATATTCAAAGAATTCATACTAACAACACTGCAATCATGCTCATCATTCAAATATTTTGTGCCAAACATTTTATTGACTTCTTCTTCTAACAACTAAGCACAATTTTCTGAACCATCATTTTCAACAAAGATATTATAAAGATGATCAATAATATGATGCAACCTCAATTCCATTTTTTGTAGTTTTCTTTTTACAAACCAAACTAATGATAAAACAAGAAACTAAAAGATTCGATTGCAAGATCTAAAGATGTACCTTCAAGCACTCACCTCCCCGGCAATGGCTCCAGAAAAGAGCTTCATTGACGGGATGTGAGTGCCTGATACGTCTCCAACGTATATATAATTTATGAAGTATTCATGCTATTATATTATCAACCTTGGATGTTTTATATGCATTTATATGCTATTTTATATGATTTTTGGGACTAACCTATTAACCTAGTGCCCAGTGCTAGTTTCTGTTTTTTCCTTGTTTTTGAGTTTTACAGAAAAGGGGTATAAAACGGAGTCCAATTGACGTGCCAATTTTTGACGATTTTTTATGGACCAAAAGAAGACCCTGGAGTAAAAGAGTTGGGCCAGGAGAGTCCCGGGGCATCCACGAGAAACCTCGTCATGGGCCTGCCTCGTGGACACCTCGGGCACCTCCTTGACATGAGACCGACGCCAAAAATTCCTATAAATACAAAAACCTCAGAAAATTAACCTAGATCAGGAGTTCCGCTGCCAGAAGCCTCCGTAGCCACCCGAAAATCAATCTAGGCCCTCTCTGGCACCCTGGCGGAGGGGTCCATCATCACCGGAGGGCGTGGAGGAGGATCCCGGAGGGGCCATCATCACCATGAAGGCCAAGGACCAGAGGAAGAACCTCTCCCCATCTAGGGGGGAGGCCATGGAGGAGGAAGCACAAGGGGGAGAACCTCTCCTCCTCTCTCTCGGTGGCACCAGAGTGCCATTGGGAGGGGAATCATCACCGCGGTGATCGTCTTCATCAACATCACCATCCTCATCTCTTTTACGCGGTCCACTCTCCTGCACCCCGTTGTAATCCCTACTTGAACATGGTGCTTTATGCCACATATTATGATCCAATGATGTGTTGCCATCCTATGATGTTTTGAGTAGATATCCTTTGTCTTTGGGTTGATTGATGATCTAGATTGGTATGAGTTGTATGTTTTACTTTGGTGTTGTTCTATGGTGCCCTCCGTGTCGTGCAAGAGTGAGGGATTCCCGCTGTGGGGTGTTGCAATACATTTATGATTCTCTTATAGTGGGTTGCGTGAGTGACTGAAACACAAACGCGAGTAAGGGGGTTGTTGCGTATGGGATAAAGAGGACTTGATGCTTTAATGCTATGGTTGGGTTTTACCTTAATGATCTTTAGTAGTTGCGGATGCTTGCTAGAGTTCCAATAATAAGTGCATATGATCCAAGTAGAGAAAGTATGTTAGCTTATGCCTCTCCCTCATATGAAACTGCAATAGTGATTACCGGTCTTGTTAACGATTGCCTAGGACAATTTCGCACACCGATCCACCATTATTCCACACTCACTATTTATAATCTTTAGTAATATATTCTAACTTCATGATAACAGCACCTATTTTTATATTTTAGCTCTCTGATATCATACAAAGTTATCCTCTTCATACCCACAACATAGTTTTATTTCTCGTTGCTAGTTGGAAGCAAACGTTCGGTGTACGTAGAGTCGTATCAGTGGCAGATAGGGCTTGGGAGAATATTGACCTTACCTTTATCTCCTTGTGGGTTCTACACTCCATACTTATCACTTCCACCTTTGGAAATTGCTACGATGATTCCTTGCACTTGGGGATTATCAAGCTCTTTTCTGGCGCCGTTGCCGGGGAGCAATAGCGTGGGGTTGATATTCTCATGTGTGCTTGCTTGCTTTCTTCACTAAGTAGATTTTGTTTTCCCTTTTTTGTTTCTGTTTAGTTGTGGGTGAAACATACAAAAAAAATTAAAAGAATGAAAATACAAAAAAATTACTTGCCCCTCATGCCTAAAAAGTTTTTCAAAAAGAGAAGTGATTGGAAAGTTATGCATTGAAGAAGTGAGGGTCGACCTTGAGCACTTGTGCTCATGCTCACGGAAACAATGTAGAATTTTTCATGGAAGTTTCTCTGTAAATAATTATCCCCTTATATATATATATATATCCATTGTATTATAAAAATAATGTGCCAAGCTTTGGTTTTAGGATGATTAGATTGTTTGTTTACTATGTGCAGAACAAAAACAGAAACTTTGGCTGTAGCGCGTGATTTTACATTTTTTACTGGAAAGTCAAATGGGTCTGAAACTTTTTGAACATTACTTCTGTATAAATTGTTCAAATTTTCAAATTTATTTCATAATTTTGGAGTTACAAAAGTTTACTAAACCTCCAGATTACTACAGACTGTCCTGTTTTAGACAGATTCTGTTTTTCGTGTGTTGTTTGCTTATTTTGATGAATCTATGGGTAGTATCGGGGGGTATGAACCATGGTGAAGTTGGAATACAGTAGATATAGTTCTAATATGAAATTGTAATGAGTTTGCAATAGTACCTAAAGGTAGTGATTTGCTTTATTATACTAACGGATCTCACAAAGTTTTTGTTAAAGTTTTTTGTGGATGAAGTGTTCGAAGAACGAGGAGTTACCGATGTGATAAGAATAAAGAGAGGCAAGAGCTCAAGCTTGGCGATGCCCAAGGCACCCCAAGTAAATATTCTAAGGATACTCAAGAATCTAACCTTGGGGATGCCCCGGTTGGCATCCCATCTTTCTTCTTCAACAATTATCGGTATACCTCGGTTTTTGTTTCGTTCACATGATTTGTGTCCTTTGTTTTTTTGTTCTTCCTTTATGAACCATGCTAGTATGAGATATCCCTTCATTGATTTATAGAATGCTTCATGTGCTTCACTTATATCTTTTAAGTATGATCTTATAGAATTGCTCTTCGTGCTTCACTTCAATCTTTTGAGTATGGTTTTATAGAATGCTTCGTGTGCTTCACTTACACATTTTGAGCTTGGACATTGGTTAGTTTATATTAATTGTAGAATGCTCCATGAACTTCACTTATATCTTTTGGAGTATGAATAATACTATCATCTAAAGCGGGTTTGGAAGAGTGTCAACTCTAGGAACTAGTGATCCCGCTATTCCGAATGAGAAGAATTTTGCTTATGTGGAGAGTAGAAAAATTTCTATGCTTGTAGATCATGAAAATAATGCTTTATGTGATGGTTATGTTGTTGAATTCATTCATGATGCTACTGAAAATTATTATGAGGGAGGAATATATGCTTGTAGGAGTTGCAATAATATCAAGTTTCCTCTCTATGTGCTTAAGTTTTGAAGTTATCCTTGTTTTCCTTCCTATGCTAGCTGATTCTTGTTCCCATAAGTTGTGTACTCACAAAATCCCTAGGCATTGGAAATGGGTTAGGTTTAAATTTTCTAGTCATATTCTTCATGATGCTCTCTTTATGTTTCAATTCTTATCTTTTATGTGAGCATCATTGAAATCATCATGCCTAGCTAAAAGGCATTAAAGAAAAGCGCTTGTTGGGAGACAACCCAATATTTAGCCTTAATGTTTTTGTGTGTTCTCATGATTAATTTACTGTATTAATCATGTATTATAGGTTTTGTTTCAATAAAGTTCCAAGTAAGACCTTTGGGAAGACTTGGGTGAAAGTTAATGTGATCTTGCTATAAAAAACAGAAACTTTGCGCTCATGAGATTTGCTGCCATTTTTTATTGGAGAGTGAGATTAGGTTGATTCTTTTTGCAGAAGATTAATAGACAAATTCCTCACGACCACCAATTTATTTCATAATTTTTTGAGTAGCAGAAGTATGGTTAGTGTTCAGATCATTACAGACTGTTCCGTTTCTGACAGATTCTGTTTTCATTGCATAGTTTGCTTGTTTTCTAGTTTCTATGACTTATATTTCTCAATATAAATTGTAGAAATGATATGGTACAGTAGGCATTGTGTGAGAACAATTATGAACCTTGTCTTTGACAGTACCAAAGTGAATGGTTTACTCTTTATCATACTAACCTATCTCACGAAGTTCCGTTAAGTTTTGTGTGATTGAAGTTTTCAAGATTTGGGCGAGATATCGATATGAGGAGAATAAGGAGTGGAAATACCCTAAGGTTGGGGATGCCCAAGGCACCCCAAGGTAATATTCAAGGAAGACTCAAGCGCCTAAGCTTGGGGATGCCCCGGAAGGCATCCCCTCTTTCGTCTTCAAAACTATCGGTATACCTTACTCGGAGCTATATTTTTATTCGTCACATGATATGTGTTTTGCTTTGAGTGTATTTTCAATTTTACTTGATGTTTGAATAAAATCATTGGATCTGAATTATTAAATGAAAAAGAATCCTCCCATGGCTAGTTAATTATTTGACTACTCATTGTCCTTCACTATTATCTTTTGGAGTAGTTTGTCATTTACTCACGTGCTTCACGTATATCCTATGAGTAAATGGTTGAATAATTGAATATCATAAATCTGAATTTATATATGTTTCATATGCTTATACCATGGGGAGTAATGACTTCACATAGAATAAGTATAGGTAGTAAACTTATTGAAAGTTAGCAAACGTAGAATTGGTCACTTGAACAATTCATGAAAGAATATTGAAGGAGGAGAGATTTCACATATAAATATACTATCTTGGACATCTTTTGTAATTGTGAGCACTCATTAAAATATGACATGCTAAAAGGTTGATGTCGGACAAGGAAGACAACGTAATGGGTTGTGTTTTCTTATATCTGAAATAAAGTATATTGTCTTGGATCATCCAACATGTTGAGCTTGCTTTTCCCCCTCATGCTAGACAAATTCTTTGCACCAAGTAGAGATACTACTTGTGCTTCCAAACATTCCTTAAACCAGTTTTGCCATGAGAGTCCACCATACCTACCTATGGATTGAGTAAGATCCTTCAAGTAAGTTGTCATCGGTGCATACAATAAAAATTTCCCTCTAAATATGTATGATCTATTAATGTGGAGAAAATAAGATTTATACGATCTTGTGATGTGGAAGAAATAAAAGTGACGAACTGCATAATAAAGGTCCATATCACAAGTGGCAATATAAAGTGACGTTCTTTTGCATTAAGATTTTGTGCATCCAACCATAAAAGTGCATGACAACCTCTTCTTCCCTCTGCAAAGGGCCTATCTTTTACTTTTATCTTCTACCTTATGCAAGAGTCATGGTGATCTTCACCTTTCCTTTTTACATTTTATCCTTTGGCAAGCACATTGTGTTGGAAAGATCCTGATATATATATCCAATTAGATGTAAGTTATCATGAACTATTATTGTTGACATTACCCTTGAGGTAAAAGGTTGGGAGGCGAATCTATAAGCCCCTATCTTTCTCTGTGTCCGATTAAAACTTTGAACCCATTATCACATGAGTGTTAGCAATTATGAAAGATTAAATGATAGTTGAGTATGTGGAGTTTGCTAAATCAAAGCTCTGACATAGACCCTTCCTGAAAATAAGATGAATTGCAATTGTTTGATGACTGAGAATATAGTTTGTTAGTTTCGAGAGAGTTTATGATTTATACTTTAACATGTGAATAGCTTGTTACTTGATCATGAAAAGTTTTATGAAAATGAGCTACTGTTATGATATATAATAATGCTAGAAAAAGTGATTGGAACTATCATTGATGAAACTTATGCACTTGCTAGCATTCACACTTCATAAATTATTTCTTTTATCATTTACCTACTCGAGGACGAGCAGGAATTAAGCTTGGGGATGCTGATACATATCCAACGTATCTATAACTAGATGAAACCCCGCGCGTTGCTGCGGGACTTTGTGGTTTCTATGGGTAGATCCTAAGAAAAACATATATTGTATGAACGATCATTAATACATACTGAAATGTTGAACAAATATATTTCCACACAAAGATAAAGAGAATTATCAGTAACGTGCACCGATTCCTCTCCCAAGTAACTATGTTGAATTTGTAGAACATTGAAGTATTTCTAGTATAGTCGCTCCAAATGAGACAAAATTTGTGTGGCAAAATCTTGACAACTGGAAAAAATAAAGTATGGGTATATGATAGTGCAGGCAAAGCGCACCTAATTTAAAACAAAATAGAAGCTAGCCAACTCGCTCCCAGAATGCTCCCTCGATCAGTTCGTTCGCTGCCCGTTCGATGAGGGTTGACCAGGTCTTTTTTCGCTTCTTGGCCGTCGGATCGTCGCTAGAATTCAACCCAGTCGTTTTTACCGAGCGGTGGATCGTCGCGAGGGATGACGTGTGGGCCGGTGTTGTATCCACTTGGATCGAAACGGCTGGGTGTTCCTTCCTCCGGTGCGCGGGCGCGAGGCAGCTGCTCGTGTCGCGCCGCGTGTGCGCGAAAAACCAGCGTCGGTGCCCTCGTGCCGCGCCGCGTGCGCGCGAAAAACCACCCTCGCTGGCTGGTGCTATGGCTGCAAGTAGCCCTCGCTGATGCATGGCCCCGCGCATCAGCTTCCTGGTGTCTTTTACCCGTGTGCGCGTTGCCTGTATGGCCTGCTGACCTCATGATTCGGCCAGCCCGGCGCATGGAGAGTGGGAGAGCGGAGTGGGCGAGCGGTCTCGTCTCACTCATCTCGTGGAACGGCAGCGCCATGCCGCGTTGTTTCTAGGCTATACTACTGGTGGCCTGCTATTGTTCCCTCCGCGTGGGCGTGGCCAACGGACATGCGTGTGGTGCAGCGTGGGTACGTGTGACGCCCCACGTGACCGGCGTGTGCGTCGGCGGTGCGCATTCTGGCGGGTGCCCTCTGTGGGGTCGTTGCAGCCTATGACAGTGGGCTCTGGAACCCCTGGGCCCGGTAGGCAGACCGCATGTCGATGGATGTGTGGTGGGTTCCCATATGCCTCTGTGAGAATTGCCCCTGCCATTGCAGTGGCCGGGGGGCTTTTCTCTCCGGTTTCCCCCTTCCCTCCTTCTATCCCTCATTTCCTCCATGTCGCTTCGTTCGCTCGCTTTCGTCCACGCTTCCAGGCCGCCGCGTCCTCTCCTGTTCGCCTGCCTTCATCCAGTTCGGCCAGCTTATGTTGCGGTTCTCGCCATGGCCGCGCGTTCCTCCATGGGTGGTGTTGGTTGAGGTTCATCTTCTTATCCTTTCCCTGTTCATGTCTGTCGTTCCTTCTCCTGCTTACTGACTTGGTTTGCTTGTCTTTGCTCCATTGGTGCGCAGTTTGCTGCCGATTTTCCCGTTGGCTCTTACGTGGGAGCGTGCGCCATTACATTCTTGTTGTTCAGGTTAGTGCTTTTCTCTTCTGCCTCTGTGTGGACATATGTCTTTGAGGTGTTTGTTGAAATGGTTGGGTGCTGCTCGATAGGATGGTTGTCTGCTACCGTGTGCTCTGCTTTGCCATTTTTGCGCTCCGTGATTTGTGCATGTGCATGCTTCATGCTGTTCGTCGGTGACTAATATGAGTATGGTTTGTGTTTTAGGTTGTTTTCAGGTTGGTCGGCTGTTCATCCATGTTCGCTTGTTGGCTGCTCTTCCGGTTGTGCTTCATCATTCTGGTAATGTTCTTCTCTTTTGCCTGTTTGTCTCTATATTTGGATTGTCGAGAGATGCATTGCTTAGTAATAGCCCGAAATACTAGGTTCGAGAAGATGTCGTGCTTAGTCCGTTTTGGTTGGCTGCTGCCTCTGCAGTGGCCCTGAAGGTTTATACTTCTTGTGTTTTTACTTTGCTTGAAAAAACACGGTGGTTGAAGTTGATTGATGGTCTTTCGCTTCCTGCATGTATACAGTTTAATTGCTCAGTAATTAAAAGCTGCTATAGATGTAGTGGATGGTGTTTTGTCATGCTAAGTGATGTTGTTTCCTTTGGTTAAAAGAAGAATTGTTCTGGTGCCGTTGTGTGGCTCTGCACTTATTTAGTACCTTTGATAGAATATATATGTGCTCTATGACTTGCTGTGTTCTAATGGTTCTGTCTGCATTTATTTTGTAGATTGGAAAGGCTGATCTGTTTTTGAATCTGTGACCTGTTGCTGCTCCTCAAGGTTTGCTCTCCTTTTCCATTGCATGTCAGCTACCTTTGGGTTCAGATGTATTTACTTGTTTTTGCATGTTATCATGGTTGTTGATGTACTGATAATCTCGCTATTCCGGATCTGCTCCGGCGGTCGTGTTATTTTTCAGTTTTTTTATAATTTCGTTGTGTGTGAGCAGGATGTGTACTCTTATTTCAACTGTTATACCCATTTTGGAAGTCGTGGTGGCTCGGTGTTCTTTGCCGGCGCTTTTGTATCTGTGTGAGATCACGGAGGATGGGTCCGTTCTTGCTAGGGTAGAACTGGAGCTTCCAGGGGATAGTTCCGCTCCGGTTCCATGACAAGAATTTTTTTTGGAGCTCAGCCTGGTGTGGTTTTGTCCATGCTTATGAACAGGCTGCCCTCCAGGCTATAAGTTTTTTGCAGTGTCTGTATGGGTTTGTGGTTCGAGACTATAATTATGACTGTATGATGGCCTATAGGAGCTCCCTTCGTCTTCCATAACTGTTGCAGTCTCTGCCATTCGGCATGTTGGTCACTTGGAAAGAGAGCTATTGCACTTGCACCGTACGTCTGCGGAGACGGAGATAAATCCAGATGTTAGCCCTGTTCTGGTCCAGTTTGACTGGGGTCTACTATGCTCTCGGATGCTTTCCTCTCTTCAATCTCTTTAGCTATCTTTTCTAGGCTTCCTATTTGGGCCTGTGTGCCTGCTTTGTACTGAATTGGTTCATTCCTCTGATGCAATAAAGTCCTTAGGCTTTCTATATGGCTCTTACAGTGTTTTCTTTCTGTGTTTTGCAAGACTGAAAAGAATAGTCTTCTTCTTCGGATTCAATGCACTTCCCACGTGCCCAAATAATAATAGTCTTCTTCTTTGGATTCAATGCTCTTCCCACGTGCCCAAATAATAAATATGTTACTTGTTTATTGATTCTTCCTTGGCTGGGTCTTTGGTCTTTGGACCGCCCCCTTCTCTTATAGAGAAAAAACTAGCACGGGCTTTAGAGGACCCTGTTCCTTTTGGGCTTCTGGTTCTTCATGGGCTTTTGGGAAGGTATTTCTTGGGCCACGAACTTTAGAGAATCTTGTTTGTTTGGGCTTATAGTTTCCCATGGGCTCTTGGGAAGGTGTCTCGTGTACTTGCTCTCTCTCTCTTGTTTTTTCGCCGCTCGGATTTGTTTGATTGCCTTTTCCTTCTGCCTGTGTATTTTTAAAAAGGCTTATAGTTTACTTTTGGGATGCCTCTCCCTTTCATTTAAAAAAATTGTTCCATGCCCTTTATAGAACCTTGTCTTTTGAATTCTGTTCCTGGGTCTAGGTGTATGCCTTTTTGCTGTTTAATGTGCCTGATTAAATTGCCTTTCTTTGTGTTATGTTCCTGTTGCAGTGTGTTGTGGTTGTTCTGTTCTTCATGTCGTTCCTGTGAGTCATGCCTCAGCGCCGTTCTGTTCGTCGTAAGGCCAGTTCAAGCACCAGTCAACCACCTCCGCGTCGTGTTGTTCGATGAAGGCTGTCTTTCTGTGACTCACCGTTGCCCTACATATCCTCAGGCCTACCTAAAAGAAAATGTACGGGGTGCCCTTTTAAAATAAGTCCTTTTCCTTTATAGGTGTGCCTCCTGCACTCTCTCGATTCCTCTTCGTACCTGTGATAGGCCCTTTGTTTTTTTAGATTATGGTTTCTTCCCCATTCTTAGTCCAGAAATTACATCCCGTAATAGAAAGAGATGCAGGGTGGTTGTTGATAGACTTAGGGGGAAGGGGCCTGCCATTGGATCGCCCTTAAGTGCTGACTGGGTTGGATTCACGGCTGAGGAGTCTGAGATGCTGAAAGGTATGCTGAGTGCCGATATGCCTAGAAACTATTGTATGATGCATTGCTGATTTACCATTGTTACTAAGTCAAGATAAATTTGCAGCTGGGTACCGAAAGAGATCTTTCTCTGGTGGCCCAGACTACAAATGTACCAACTATGGTGCAGTCTTCTGGTTCGAGGAGAGGGTGAGATCAGAATCCTCTATTACGCTAAGGCAGGTGGTTTAAAAAAAATGTTGCAAGGGTGGTAAGGTGTATATTACACCTTTTAAAAAGCCACCCTTGTTTCTCTCTGAGTTGCTGAGATACAATGGTCCCTCGCGTAGTAGAGAGTTTATAAAAAAATCGTCAGTACAACTGCCTCTTTGCATTTACTTCCATGGGAACTACTATTGACCGTTATGTAAATGATGGTAATGGTCCAAATATATACAAAATAAACGGGCAGGTTTGTCATTGAATGGGATCTCTTATGCCTAAGGAAGGAAATACCCCTAAGTATGCCAAACTCTATATATATGATACCCAGAATGAGGTGCAAAACAGGATTCAGGCTTTAGAAAAGGGTGAAAAGGGTGATGGTGGTTTATATGAATCTATTGTTGAAGGCTTGATGCATATGCTTGATACACACAATTCTTATGTCAAAACGTTTAGATCAGCTAGAGAAATACTAGCAGCCAATAGGCATGCCGAGATAGCCATTCGTTTAGTTTCCCCTGGAGAATCTGATGGCCCACAGTTTAGCCTTCCTACAAATGATGAGCTAGCATCTTTAATGTTTGGTGAGTTCACGGTGGAGGCTTCTTGTCGTGACATAATAATACACGGTAGAGATGACAATCTGCAGCAAATATCTTCTTTGCAAACTTCATATATGCCTTTGCAGTATCCTCTTCTCTTCCCCTATGAAGAACGTGGGTTTCAGCTCGGGCTTAAATATATTGGTTCAGACCCTTTAAATACTAGCAAAAGAACCAGGCTCACTATGCAGGACTACTATTCCTATTGTCTCCACTATAGACCAGAGCAGCATAATCCATACCTTTGTTGTGGTTTGCTTTCCTCGCAGGCCATTGTAGATGCACGCGCTTGCATAGATGAGTGGAGGCTGCATTTCATCATGAAGGCTAATAATGATCTTAGAGCAGAGAACTTGCAAGGAGTCACTGATGCTGTTGGAAAAGGGCAGACAGATGCAAGTTCTGTTGGCAAAACAAACATACTTCCATCCTCTTTTACCGGTGGCCGGTGTTATATGATTGAGAACTTCCAGGACGCAGTGTCTATTTCACGTGTCTTTGGCCCACCAGACCTTTTCACCACCTTTACCTGTAATCCCAAGTGGCATGAGATAACAGAAGCCCTGTGTTCTAAGCCTGGCCAGATGCCTTCAGACAGGGCGGATCTTCCGGTCAGGGTTTATCACATGAAGCTCAATGACTATATTCATGATATTAAGAGTGGGGAGGCCTTTGGTCCTGTCGTAGTGGGTAAAATGTGCTTTGTGATTCCTCTCATCTCTTTTTGCCTGTTATTTTCCACCTCGGCTCGTGATATTTTTTATCCCTTTGTTCACAGTACTACACACTGTGGAGTTCCAGAAAAGATTGCTTCCTCATGCCCATATCCTGATCTGGCTTGATAGGAAAAAACGGGAGGTTAGTCCTGCTTTAATTGACTCTTTTATATCGGCTTCCATCCCTGATCCTGTTGCGGATCCTCTTGGATACGTTCTTGTTTCTGAACACATGATGCACGGCCCTTGCGGGGAAGATGGTGTTGAATGTCCTTGCATGAAAGATGGATTGTGTTCAAAAAAATTCCTAAGTCATTTCAGCTCGAGACCTCTCTAGATGATAGTGGATTCCCTGTGTATAGTCGCCCAGACAACGGCCGTTTTATAATTAAAAAAGGTCAGGCTTGATAATAGGCATGTTGTTCCTTATAATCTGCTTATGCTAAAAAATACCAAGCGCATATTAACGTTGAGTGGTGCAATAAAACCCATGTCATCAAGTATCTTTATAAGTATGTTACAAAGGGTCCTGATTTTTCAAAAACTTTGTTTGAAAGCATAAAAAACAAGCATGGTATTGAGATTGATGAGATCATGGAATATAGACAATGCCGTTACATATGTGATAAAGATGGTTGCTGGAGGATATATGGCTTTGATATACACAGTAAGATGCCTTCTATTGAAAGATTGCATGTTCATTTATTAAATAAACACATGGCGCGTTTCAATGTTAAAGCAAACCTAAAGTCAGTTGCTGACGATGAGTGGCTACAGAGAACAATGTTAACCGAGTGGTTTGTAGCTAATAGATGCCATGCAAATGCTAGGTCTCTTACTTATTGTGACTTCGCAACAAAATGGACTTGGCTAGCAAGCAAAAAACAATGGATTCCTAAGACCCCGAGTTATAGGATTGGTAGAATTTATTCTGTTCACCCTACAACTGGAGAACTTTTCTATCTTAGAATGCTCTTGATGGTTGTCAAAGGTGCCATGTCTTATACGGATGTTAGAACTTATAATGGGATTGTGTATGAAACCTTTAAGGAGGCATGTGCTGCTAGGGGCTTACTTGGAGATGATCTTGAATGGTATAGTGCGTTTGATGAGGCTTTGACCTGGGGTATGGGAGATCAGCTGCGCAGGCTTTTTGTTGCAATCCTTGTTCATTGTGGTGTTAACGATGAAAATGCTTTCTTCAAAAAATATTGGTCACACTTAGCTGAGGATATTAAGTACAATATCAAGCGCTCTTTTCGTGATGATAATCATGTTGTACCTCCTGATGAGCTGAGAGACATCTTGCTTGATAAGTTGACGGTTCTATTTAGTAAAAATGGTTCTAATATTCTAGACCACAAGCTTCCATTAAAGACTACATATGATGATAACTCTGATGACAATGACATGATAACTGATGAACTATCTGTTGATCCTAAAAGTGAACTACTAAAGGCAGAAACCATGTACAACCAATTAAATCCAGATCAACTCCTAGCTTATAAGAATATTATCGACCGAGTTGTGTCTGGAAAACCTGGCTTCTTCTTTGTTTCTGGATATGGTGGAACTAGGAAAACTTTTCTCTGGAGTTCCATAATTGCTTATCTTAAGAGGTAAAGAAAGGATTGTTCTCACAGTTGCATCTTCTGGGGTTGCATCACTTCTTTTACCTGGCGATAGGACTGCTCATTCTAGGTTTAAAATACCAATCAGTCTAGATGACAATGGAACATGTGATATAAAAATATCTAGCAAATTAGCAGAGATGATTGAATCAGCCTCCCTAATAATATGGGATGAGGCTTTAATGACGCATCGTAAATGTTTTGAGGCTTTGGATCATAGCTTGTGTGATATTCTGTCTGCCGACGATCCTTCTATAGCTGACATGCCTTTTGGTGGTAAGGTTATGGTTTTGGGTGGCGATTTGAGATAGATTTTACCAGTCATTGAGGGTGGGACTCGCTCACAGGTTGTAGGATCGAAAGTATGTCTAGAGGGGGGTGATTAGACTACTTGACCAAATAAAAGCTTAACCTTTTCCCAATTTTAGTTCTTGGCAGATTTTAGCTATTGTAGGACAAGTCAAGCAATCATCACACAATTCAAGCAAGCATGCAAAGAGTATATTGGCAGCGGAAAGTAAAGCATGCAACTTGCAAGAAAGTAAAGGGAAGGGTTTGGAGAATTCAAACGCAATTGGAGACACGGATGTTTTTCCCGTGGTTCGGATAGGTGGTGCTATCCTACATCCACGTTGATGGAGACTTCAACCCACAAAGGGTAACGGTTGCGCGAGTCCACGAAGGGCTCCACCCACAAAGGGTAACGGTTGCACGAGTCCACGAAGGGCTCCACCCACGAAGGGTCCACGAAGAAGCAACCACCCACAAAGGGTCCACGAAGAAGCAACCTTGTCTATCCCACCATGGCCATCGCCCACAAAGGACTTGCCTCACTAGCGGTAGATCTTCACGAAGTAGGCAATCTCCTTGCCCTTACAAACTCCTTGGTTAAACTCCACAATCTTGTTGGAGGCTCCCAAGTGACACCTAGCCAATCTAGGAGACACCACTCTCCAAGAAGTAACAAATGGTGTGTAGGTAATGAACTCCTTGCTCTTGTGCTTCAAATGATAGTCTCCCCAACACTCAACTCTCTCTCATAGGATTTGGATTTTGTGGAAAGAAGATTTGAGTGTAAAGCAACTTGGGGAAGGCTAGAGATCAAGATTCATATGGTAGGAATGGAATATCTTGGTCTCAACACATGAGTAGGTGGTTCTCTCTCAGAACATATGAGTTGGAATTGTGTATGTGTTCTGATTGCTCTCTCCACAAATGAAGAGGAGGTGGATTGGTATATATAGCCTCCACACAAAATCCAACCGTTACACACAATTTTCCAATCTCGATGGGACCGAATCAACAAACTCGGTCGGACCGAAAATGTAAACCTAGTGACCGTTAGAGATTTTCGGTGGGACTGACATGCAACTCGGTAGGACCGATATGGTTAGGGTTTGGGCATAACGTAATCTCGGTGAGACCGATTACACAAACTCGGTGAGACCGAATTTGGTAATTAGCTAACCAGAGAGTTGGTCAGGCAAACTCGGTGGGACCGATTTGCTCTTTCGGTGAGACCAAAAAGTTACAAAAGGGAAACACTGAATTTACATTGCAATCTCGGTGGGACCGATTCGCTCTTTCGGTGAGACCGAAAAGTTACGAAAGGGAAACAGAGAGTTTGCAAACCCATCTCGGTGAGACCGAGATCCCTATCGGTAGAACCGAATTGCTAGGGTTTGGCAGTGGCTTATGACAAGTGAAACTCGGTGGCGCCAGATAGGAAGAATCGGTAGGACCGAGTTTGGCTTAGGGTTTAGGTCATATGTGGATATGGGGAAAGTAGTTGAGGATTTTGGAGCATATCACTAAGCACATGAAGCAAGAGGCTCATTAAGCAACACCTCATCCCTCCTTGATAGTATTGGCTTTTCCTAAAGACTCAATGTGATCTTGGATCACTAAAATATAAAATGAAGAGTCTTGAGCTTTTGAGCTTGAGCCAATCCTTTGTCCTTAGCATTTTGAGGGTTCCACTTTCACATCCATGCCATGCCAATCATTGAGCTTTCCTGAAATAATCATCTTGGAATAGCATTAGCTCAATGAGCTATATGTTGTTATGAATTACCAAAACCACCTAGGGATAGTTGCACTTTCACAGGTTATAAATGCTGTTGTAACAAATTCACCACTATGGCGTTTTATAGAGGTTCTACATCTTAAAGTGAACATGCGCTTGGCTGTGCAAACAACAGATCATGTTTTACAAGCTGAAATAGCTTCTTTTGCTGGTTGGATCTTGAGTATTAGTGATGGTACAGCGCCTTGTGTTACTAGACAAGGGGAGTGTGAGCCAAGTTGGGTAACAATTCCTGATGATATGTTGATCCATTCTGAGGAAAATAGAATAGGCGCTATTGTTAATGTTGTATATACAAACTTTGCTAAAAATTGTTCTAATCGAAAGTACTTGTGACAAAGGGCTATCTTAACAACAACAAATGATTTAGCTCAGGAAGTTAATGACCATGTGCTAGCCTTAATGCCTTCTGCTGAGAGAGAGTACTTAAGCTATGATTCTATAGGAAATGTTGCTGACTGAATGCATAATATGGATGTGTTTTATCCTATCAAGTACCTCAATACAATTAAAATTAACAATTTCCCACAGCACAAGTTTCTATTGAAAAAAGGTGTGCCGATTATGCTCCTTAGAAATTTGAGTCAGGCAACTGGTCTTTGTAATGGTACTCGTCTTGTTGTCTCTAAACTTGGTGAGAAACTCATTGAGGCTATCATCATGACTGGTTCTAATATTGGGGATGTTGTGTACATTCCAAGGATTTGCCTCACTGCCAAGGATCCTAAATGGCCATTTACTTTACATCGTCGCCAGTTTCCGGTCAGGGTTTGTTATGCCATGACTATCAATAAGAGCCAGGGACAAACTCTCTCGGCTGTTGGATTATACCTGAAAAGCCATGTTTTCACTCATGGCCAGCTTTACGTGGCGGTTTCACGTGTGACTTCCAAGAAAAACTTGAAAATACTTATCGAGAACGAAGATGGCACACTTGGATCTCAGACTAGAAACATAGTTTTCTCTGAGATCTTTGAGTCTTTGGAATAGTACCTACGTCGTGCTTTATTTTGCGAGCTGCTTTTGGTCTCACTACTACTTGCTGCCTCTTAGTCTCTATTATTATATGCTTCCTAATTTGGTGAAATATTTCGATTGTCTACTCCCTTTTCAATAAGATTTGAGTTTGTAAATGTTGTTTTATTTGTTGCTGCTCATTACCTAAGATAGCGAATACTGTTATTTTCTGTGCATCTATGTACGTGTTAAAGGTATTTTGGTAGTTCGCTTAGTATGTCTGTTCACTTGACTTCGATTAGGTATGCCATCATATTGCAAAACCTAATATGTTGCTTCTTTGTGTATTTTTACCTTCCTAAGCAAAAGTGTCTTTATGTTTCCAGATGGCGCATCAGATGCTCTCTGAGATACACAAGCACAGCAGGAAGTGGGTTGTCTCTGTCCTTGTCTCACGCATGTGGTTTTGGGGGGACTGACAATGGGCCTATCCAGCACATGGACTTAGTTGTTCTTGATAGCCAGGTTTGTCTTTACATAGCTAGCTCAACGCCAACTATCCATATTTGGCTTAGGATACCTTTCTGATTGCTATTTTTGTTGGCAGGGCAACCATATGTATGTGCAAATACCTCCTCAGCGAGCAGAAGAACTGAAGAATGAGCTGCAGGAAGGAAAGGTCTACATGATGAGCAGCTTCAACTGCGTTGAAGCAAAGACAAGTTATAGACCTGTTGAGAGTCGCTTCATGATTCAGTTCACCAGGTTTAGCAACGCTGTTTTACGCCCGGGCTTGGAAGCAGATTACCCGTTCTGCACCTACAATTTGATCCCATTTTAGGACATCCCCAGGCCATGTGGGCCACCGCCTCGTTTCCTTGGTAAGTTGTGTCACTGCACGCCTAAGTACATTAAAAACCACTTGTCAAATATCTGGAGTCTGATGCTCTTGCAAATTCTATGGTTTTGAAGATGTCATTGGAAGAATAACTGTTGTTTCTGATGTGGTCACTATCCAATCAATGCATCAGCCAGAGCCATCAAACACAAGGACAACAATCCTAACTGACTTACAGTAAGTGGAGTTTGCTTATTATTATGCATGCACCATTCTAGGCCACATGCTCATTCGTTTGTTTACTGATTTGTTCGTCATATGAAACCTATAGGGGCAAGGAGCTAAGGCCTGTCCTCTGGGGTGATCGAGCGATTGAATTCGAAGAAGAAGCGGTGCGGGCAAGAGACGAAAAGGAAGTTGTGATTGCAATTTTCGTAGGAACACTACCTAAAATAAATCAAGGTGGTCAACCTATTTCATCTTATACATTTATGCATTCTGTATTGTACAGCCTTTTCATTCTATGTTCAATGCAGCCTCTTACCCCTCTATATTGTTCAATAACTATGCAGGTGTTCAAGGACTTAGTGGTAGTTCTGCTTGCCGTTGGTACATTGACGAGGATCTCCCAGTGATAAATGACTTCCGCAACAGGTGATTTCTATATGCCTTCTAATTGGCTTCTCTTGCTTTAACCATGAACATGAAGACAGTGTTGTTTTCTTTGTCACGCTGCTAACTATCTCCCCTGTTGCGTATCAAAATAGGTTGGGGACTAATTTCAAACCCATTGATAACAATGCTGCTTTGACCGAGGGTGCATTTACTACCCGTATCTACGCTGATCCTGTTGAAAAGACCGTGTCAGAGCTCCTCCGCCTGAACCCTTACGAAAACGAGGTATCCTCGGTGTCTTTTCCTCTATATGTTGTTCCCATTTTTTCCTGGTCATGTGCTCAACTGCAAGTTATGTTACTTCGACAGGAAAAACGGTTCATATGTACCGTTACTGTCCAGAGGCTCAATCCTGATCAGCGCTGGTGGTTCTTCTCTTGCTCCTCCTGCAACAAGACCTCTACAATAGTTGCATCGAACTATCGATGCGCCAATCCTAACTGCTCATCCATAGCAGCACAGGAAACGTATGTGCCTTCCAAGACCTTTGTCTCCCGTTTCTTTTGTTTTGTGTTGTTCGTTTCCTCAGGCTTCCTGCCTGATTTATTTAGACATGCCTCTTCTATGTTTTATTAGTCCTTTACTACAATCCTCATTCTATTCGTGCCATGTGCAGGTACTGTATTTCGGTATTTTCGAGTGATGATGTAGGTGAGGCTGAGTTCACCATGTTTGATAAAGTTGGAAAAGCAGCTGTTGGAAAACCACTCCTCAATTTACTGAAGTTTAGAAACCCAGAACTTCCAACCATACAAGAGATAGCTCGTGTACCGATGGTTGATAAAATTGCTCCACCAGAGATTACCCAGATTATTGGGCAAAAGTATAAACTTCTTGTGTCCATTGCAAAGAGAAGCTTTGCAACCACAAGCACACAGTTATCATTTCAAGTTGTGAAAATTATGGAAACCTACAAGCATGAGTTAAGCTCATCTGCCTTTGACTGTGTCCTTGGATCATCTGGAGCATCATCCTCTGCTTCCCTCACTAACACTCCAGTACCATCTGAGATGTTTACACCCAGTACCCCAAGCATCAAGCAAGCCTAGCCTGGCAGCTCCTTAGGGAGCCCTGCTATAACTTTTCCATCACCTACAGGCGCGGTGCGTTGTTTTCTTAGTCTACCATCTCTCTTTCGATTTATTGAATCAAGATGCCCACAAACTAATTCAGTTCTTCTCATTTCCTTTTTTACACTCAGACGCAGACACCAACTTCAAAGCTCAGTGTTGGTCTCATTTCATCTGCATCTCCAGGGTATGCCTCTTTAGAAAGGACTACTGCAGTATTTTCTAATACTTGCTTACACTTATGATCGTATTTTCTTTTCTAGCAAATCACCATGCCCACCCAGCAGGACCAGGCATGCTTTATTTATCGGCAATGACAAGAAGCTCCCTCTGGCACAAGATCCTCCAAAGAAGTGTGGCGAAATAGCCGCGGTAAATATTTCTCTGCTCCGCCTGAGATACCTGTTAACACACATGTGCTAACTAACGCATAATACTGTAAATGCACGATATACGTTCAGTAAATTAGCAGCATAGTCACGCATTGATACACAGGTGTCAAGGCAAAATCTTACTATTGTATAACCTAATAACCATCCAATATCAATATGCTATATCTCTCTATTATCAAGCTTATGTATATGTTGGGTGCTCCAGGTGAACGATGATGAAAAGGCTGAAGATCCTTTTGGTGCTGCTGATGCAAAAGATGATAAGAGTCCACTTCAGAAAAACAAGAAGTAAGTCCTGCTTCTTACATTCCATTAATATAGCTGGTTTCCAAACCTGTGTATAGCATTCCGCTTATTTATTTTTGACTAACAGACCTTGAAATAAAGGAACCCCGTTGCTGGAAAAGGAACTGGAGGAGGGAAGAAAACAAAGCAGCAGTGACTCCTTTGCCCTGCCTATGCAACCTTAAAATATCTATAGGTACACCACAATTTCCCTATATACTACTGTTCTTGGACTTGTTTTGCCATTCTCATACTTGGAACTGGTTTCTGAAACTTTGCATTCTGCTGTAGGTTATCTATCCTATGTACATTAGCTTCTCCTCAGCAAGATCGAAGGAGAAAGATGGCGGTTTATGCATCTAGCTTCGCTCTCGACAACGCTCCATCACAATGCTCTTTGACCAGCTACAAGTAGAGTCCGTTGCCGTGTATGCTTCTTGCATAGACCTTGGTGTGGTTGTATGCTCCTTACGAAGCATGTCTAAAACTCCTCTATTTATATGTCTGTGTGCTAAAAAGTCTTTGGCTGCTCAAGTAGCAGTGCCAAAGCACGACAAAACAAAAAACTCCTCTATATAATCAAGTGAACTCTAGCCTATTATGTGTGTGATGTTCGATTATCATTTGCCTTTTTATGCGTGATATGCTGCCCCATAGTCTGCAGATGATTTCTTCTTTTCATAGATGATTTTGTCTCCCCTCTGTTTTAGACTATGGTCATCTCCTCCTTTTTTTCATAGCCTTTAAGGCTCTGGCCATTCCTGTTTTTACTTCGGCCCAGTAGGCCCATTCTTGGCTGTGCCTCATATCCAGACAAGGTGTGGGTTCTGTGGCTGAAGACCGGCCTATGTGATGTCCCCCATAACCTGCACGCTCTCTTACTCCACCCCACCAATCCCGCTGTCACACTCTTCGTGCATCCATTTCTAGGGTTTCTTCCTTCGCTACATCTCTTGGTGCCCTGGGCTTATGGCGTCTTCTTCAACCGATGAAGCTGCATCCTATACTGCCGTTTTAGTTCAAGGTAGATTCCATTCTTTCCCTGTTCCTCTAAGCTCAGCCGCTGCCCCTGTATTCTTAGATCCAGTCGTCCTTTCTCAGCGCCTAAGCCGGCGGATAGTCTAAACTATTTTATAATCTTGCTAGGTATTTCGTCCTCGTCTGTCTGTTCCAGAAGAAATATTACAAGAGCTTTTCTTTCTTATGGTGAAACAAAATGCCCAAAGATCCGGACACACTACCATTTCCAAATCATTTTCTCTCCTGATAGTAGAACTGCACGAAGGCACTTTGATAATGCATTGGCTAAAGCTTTTCAGCTTAAGTGCGATGAAATTGTTACTATTGATACTCCTGACCAGGAGTTCTTAATTAGCAGAACAAACAAGCAGTCGAGTTCCTTCAGTCCGAACAGAGGCTTAACCTGGGTAATATATACTTTACCACCCTCTGTGCAGATCAAAACTCAACATTTTGTGGCACACCAGCCTATGATTTCAATGATAACCATGCTGGATCCCAGGTTTTAGTTGAATAACAAACCTCCCAGTGCATCTTTGGACATTCAAGACAGTGGATTTTATGCTGCATCCATATTGTGTCGTCTCTGAGCTTTACCCTGACACAATCACCTACAATGATCTTCTCGCGTTCCGGTGCATCTGTTGGACAGACGCGCCAGAAAATGTGCCATTGCGGATGAATATCAAGATCAGACATAGGTTTAGGGATCGAGCAAACACAGCAATAGGGATCCACCTGGACATGTTCACTGTGCTTATTAGTGTGCTTAACAACCCTTTCAGCAAGATAATGAGGCCCATTGAGCCATTACCACCTGTGCCAAATGCTCGGGACATCACCGTCGATGCTACTGCCCCACACTGTTTTCTTCAAGACACGGAGGTCGACCCCGATAGATTCCAAGAGCTATCACATTCTATAATCCTCAAACGAGAAGATGGTGTTGAACCCATAGACACAAAGGAAATATTTTCTGCGGCCATTCGGTATATACCAGCGTCAAGATACGTCATGGTGAAGCCAATTAGCTTTGATGCTTTCCTTGTATACTATCAAGGGGATGTTCAGTATGCTACATTTGCAGCATTCAGATCAACTGTTCTGGCAAGGGGACACATTGAGCTAGGCGGCCACATCTTCAAGGCTATTCCTTGGTGTTCTTCTTATGGTGGCCAGCAAATTTCACTTACCCTATTTATTCGTGTGGGTATAAGTGAACTTCCGGCTGGAATCCTCCAACACGAAATAGCAAGCCAGCTGTTGAGCCCGTTTGTCTTGGTTGAAGAGAATGGTTTTCCTGGACAGGGCTTCATAAATACACTTAGATATGACTGTTTTGGCTAGGTTGACAGTGTGATTGATATCCCAGATTATATTACCATCTACATAACGCCACGTGGATGTGAATCAGACTATATGCATATAGGACATCATTACATGCCGCTGTACACGCGACAGGCAAAGATAACGGTTCGATCTCCAACTATGCTGGAAAACTAAGGTATACTATATGTATGAGTCAATTTATGTACACATACTGACAAGGTCCTATGATATAACAGTTAACTTATTTCTTCATTTCCCATAGGAATATTGTTGTGATGAAGCCTACAAAAGTTGATGTATTCTGCTCTCTGAGCAAACTGATATACATCAAATAGGGGAGAAGATCGAAAACTTCAACTACCTATTACAAATGTCTTATTAGCAAGCAACCTTACTATGCCACCAGTGTGTTTTTATTTTCAAACTGTAACGCCAGTTTAAGACCTGTATTACCTGCTTCTCTTTTCTATTACTTGCGATCAACAATTACAGTGGCCCTCTGTGTACCTTTCTATTCGCATTTTTCCTTTCCAACTACTACTATGGAGGCCCTTGAAAGTTGTGGTGTATGGGCCCAGAGAGAATAGCCCAGCCAAAAGGCCCATATAGACATATCATATATTGCTATGAAGGCAGCCAGATGAAACCCTAGATCGGCAGAGTGTTCTCTCCCGCACGTTCAGTGCCTCGCTCCCAAACAATGACCACACCGGCGCGAGCGCAGTCAATATTACTAACCGTTGTTTCTCCATGTGTTTCAGCATCTGGATGCCCGGAGAACTCCTCAGCAGGACCACAGGTAACTACCCTTATGATTCAGTGATGTAGCCGCAGATCTATGTGCCCTCTTTCTGATTAAGCTTGCAGCTGTGGTCCGCGCTTAATCTATCTACCTGATTTCACAAGAGATGTCGCTAGATACAGAGGAGATACATTCCAGGTTTTCTCCGGATGAAGAATACTCCAATAATAACCAATCTGAAGGCCAGCTGCTTGAGGTGGCTTTCTTTCAGAAAAATAAAAAAGCATTCCTTTGACGAGAATGATTTTCCTTGGTATGCACTGAAGTTGTTCCAATTTTTTATGCAGGAGGAGATGGCAGGCATGGAAGAGGCCTACACTCAGTATGAGAATTCGCAGCCCCGCTGTGAGGTTGGTGGTTATATAGTAGAAAACAACTGATACTTTAGTCATCTGTTGTGGATACTTTTTCTATGCCTATTTCCTCTCAGCAAGATTCGTAGTTTAAGCTTCGTGGGCTTATTATGAAAAACTATTTCTTAATGTCATGAAGTTTTAAGTAGGCTAAAAGATATGCCTGTACTGACACCACTCAGCAAGGCAAATTTTGAACCACGAAAATCAATGCTGGCATGGTCATCTAAAAAGAATACACCAAATACTTCCATACAAGCACACACCAAAGTCTTTTTGTTTCATATAGGCACAGTACTAGAGAGCTTCCTGCATTATTTCAGTGTTGGATGTGTGTCTTTTTGTTTCATACAGGCGCAATGCTCCTGTTTATACATTGCATTCAGGATTCAATTCACACTTGTGATAGTCATTAGTTCATGCTTGTGATAATTAGAACCTACCAGGTAGTGAATGTTGTGGTCTACACCGTCGATGCATAGCTTATGCTCTTGTGCATAAAGTTGTCCAGGATAAATTAGTTATCTTCATTCAGCTATTACCATAGCAAAAACTAATATGGTGTTAGTTCTGCTTGGGTTATTCAAAGTAAAATTTCCCTTCTAAAAGCCTTTACCTGCCGAAATATGATTCATGCCCTCGCGCCTAATGACATCCGTTTAAAATCACAGGCCATACCACCGATGATCAAAATCCCTTACAGGATGATGCTGGATGTTCTTTTACATACTTTAGAACTTCCAGCAGCTGAATATCAAAGCAAAGCATGTGACGGCGGTAGAGTATGTGTCACTGTTTTTTTCCATATGCCCACATCATATGTTGAAGATCATGGCAGTCGTATGGCTATTCCCGGGGTACAATGTATCGATCATGCAATGTCAGAGGACACAGCTGCCATGGAGGCAATTGGATACATAAAATGCATGGTTAAGACTGAACTAAGAGACTACAATTACATCAACATGAAGAAACTGGATGAGGAAAATCAGTCTCTAAAGCATGAGCTAGCAGTGGCGAAGTATAACAAGCAGAAAACAAAGGCGAAGAACAGATCCATCAAGAACAAATTAATGATGGCTAGGTATAAGAACAAGAAAAATGCTATGGGCTGGTTCGTTCTTACAAGATACATGCATGGATTATCTGATCATATATGCAATGTGACAGCGCTCAACAGATCATCTGGGAAAGAACCCATGGATCAGCTTATGAACGAACCTCTTAACAACATTGAGAAGATAGCAGAAAGGCTCAAGCGCAGGGTGCTCAAATCAGAAAAGCAACTAAAAAGCATCAGGAGAGGTTTCTAGAGTTTTGTTCTACAAGAATGGATCCTAAACCAGACCTTTTAGAATTGTAGTCTATTTCGATCCTTTTGTTTAACCGCATAGATTAGCCATAATGTATAATTATATTTCTCTATCTGTGTAAGACTTGCGAACACTGTGTAAGAAGTAATGATGGCCTTGTTAAGACTCTGTTGCTTGTACTGTTTATGTCTGTGTGACTTTTTATTTAATTTTTAGTGCCATTTATGTCTCTATAACTGGCATAGCCAAGGCCATCAATATACTACATGATTCTTATTGTGTATACAATTCCTGTTTCTGTAGATAGCAAAGCTAAATTCGCTAATGCAGTGCAAAATAGCTCGTTTCTATCTGCCTATGAAAATCCGATCGCACGGCTGTGAGAGTGGGATCATATTCTAAAATACACGCGCTAAAAAAATGAATAAAGCCTTGGGCATGGTGTCCATATCAGGCCGCACTGAAAACCCTTGCCAAGCCCACAGCAGTCCATATACAGCAAGAACACTGGCTCCAACTCATAGATTCTAGGGTTTCTATTAGCCGCATCCATTTCCAGTTCGATCTACCACCCCCCGAGCCGCCTCTATCTTCCAACTCCGTAAACCACGCATCCAGTGCAAGGATATGGCGGGTGAGAATCCGGATTCTCCATTGGACGAAGAACTCATGGTCAGGGGCCTTCCACAGGTATGTGCCTCAAGACAATTGGGTAATTTACTTCCTGTTTATATAGTCGATTGAAGCATTTATGCATGACATCTTTGTCCATTTACGTGATGCATGCCTGATTTACAACTTGCAGATGTCGCCAACCCATGTCAACATAAGCAAATGTTACATTCTTCAACAAGCCATGGACACTCTTAAGCTGCAAATAACTGACCATGACATACTTGACATGGGAGAGCATGGCCTAATTGCCTCTCTTTCAATCAATTTACCACCTCACAGAGGCTGGGCAGCCACAGAACCAAAAAAATTTATGGGGATTTCAAAAGTACATCCCTCGAAGCTGCTGAATCAGCTAATGTAGCCGCAATAAGCTATCTACAAGAAAACAACATAGTAGTATTTGATGATGCAAACCTACAACCCCTAAAGAAATGCAGAAGAGAACTTCTACAAGCAACATCCTGGTCATGGGGTTTTGAGCAATCTACTATGCAGCTTAAAAAACAAGTCGAAGCGATGGAAAGAGATAGGGTGCAACCATTAACATTGCTGCTTTCATTCGATGACGACAGTCCAAATGCACCGCTTCTTGAGGTATATTAGACATACTTTTGTCTTAGTTTGTGTACCAGTTTTACACATACAAAAAATAGACCATGTATATCTCATAACAAGTTTCAGGAACCCGATGATGAATTGGTTCCAACACCTGAAGCAGAACAACAGTTCAATGGCAGCGCAACGAACACACCGACAGCTGAGGTGATCTCTAACCTCTTTCCTGCCACCAGCAAGCTGGACCCAGAAATCACAGGCAATGGAACTACTAGGTAAAACACTCACAAGAAAAACCTACTAAATCAACTATCTTCCTCTTTGACCAACCAACAAATCACTGTATGTAGGGTGTCTGGAAAAAGAAGTGCAAAAGGAGCGTTGTTCGACCATGGCAATGAGCTGTAAACCCAAGCAACAACGTCGACCAGGATACTTTTGAAAGCTAGCTCAAAGGCATTACCAAAACTTATTATCCTTCGTGCGGAGTATTTTCATGCAGCCAAAACTTCAATCCTATCTCTATGAAATCCCATGTACTGACTATGCTATATCTATGTGCGTACGCTTAATTACTTCAAACAAACAGAATTACAATGTTAGGCAAAAGCATATAGCTCACTAATAGTTTAGAGTCTTCATCATCATTGCATTACATAGATAGCATAGAGGATACATTACTGCCAAAAGAAAAGCATCCTGGTTCCCTTGGCCCAACAAACCCGACCATAGTCTATCAAATGACTGAACATTACTAAACATAGGCATACCATCATACTAGAGAACATATCTACATGTCCTTGCAGAACACCTTCCCATCTTCCTACTTCCAAACTGCATCACAGAAACCTACAAAAACCCATACTTGCTTAGACCAGGAAATAAACTAAATATTTCTTTCAGAAATAAAATTATGTTTCATACACCAACCTCTTCAGATTTTGTGCACAGTGAACACTGGCACCCCCTTGCAATGTCGAAGAGAAAAGACACAGATTTCCCGTTCTTTCAGCTTCGCTCTTTCCACAAAGCGGCTCCAGTTATGTGTTATAGCAGCCCTCTTGTCAACCCCTTTCATCAGTCGAACATAGGTTAAACAACGCCCAGATGAAAGCTTAATCCGCATTCGATCAACCGGACTGGAGAGAAACTTCATGAGGTGCTTCTCAGTGAACAAAGTATAGAAGTACTACAAGCATTCAACAGACTTATAGTTATACACTATGATTTATAGAGTAGGCAAAATACACATATAGGCAAATAAATTCGCTTCTCACCATTCTTTGCCCAACTTTGGTAAAAGTCTTGTTCATCTCACACACATAGTGCCTAATAGCAGGCTTAACAGAACGAACATAGCAGCTAAGACGCTTTCGAGCACACTTTGACATCATAAATTTCTTTGAATACATCCAGTCGGCTTCAGAATTAGGATCATATCCTAACAATAAAAGTAAAATAATTAATTTCCTATCTATAGAAAGAAACACTCTGGATTATCTAGCATTAGTCCTTACCAACTGAGTAATCCCTAGGGCAGTCACACACATCCTTGCATGTCTTCTGAAGCTTCTTTTTCTTCATACGATAGCACATTCCTCAATAATTCAACAAACAAATGGCCCATAAGCGCAAATGACTAAAATACAGATCATGGCCACATTTTATTAGGTTAAATGTCTGATGTTTACCATTACTAAAAATACCTTCATCAGAGCTTGTGTCCACGCCATCATCAGAGCTGTTGTACGCCCGTTCATCAGAGCTCATGTCCTCACCTTCATCAGAGCTGGTGTACGCGGGTTCATCAGAGCTCGTGTCCAGAGCTTCATCAGAGCTGCTGTCCGTGCTCTCATCAGAGCTAATGTTCACAGCATCGTTGATGCTATCTCCCCTCATGCCTTCAAACCTAAACAACAAACATTTTCAATCGGCACAAACTATGTGGAAACAGGCAGAAAACATCATGCTGAAAAAAGACAGCAATGGAGTAGGAGTCGACTGAAAACGAAAAGGAGTTGCCAAACCCAAATGAATGCGGACCAGATCCATGTTTCAAATAAGCCCCAGCCAGTCAAAAAGGGGAAGAAATCTCACCAGCACGCAAACGCTAGGGTTCGTCTCTCCACGAAAGGGTTCGACCACCAAACGGAGATGTCGAGGAAGAGGAATAGCAGGGGACCGATGCCTGTCGCTTGGTATTGTACAGCGAGCGGGCCGGGCAGAAAAATTGCCCATGGGCCAAACAACAAGCAGGCCGGCCCAGTAAACCTTAAATACTCTGTAAATAATATTAGACATGCTTCTAAAAGAAAATAGACACATAGCTCTTTTTTTAGGAGAAACAGGCACATAACTTTCAGTCCACATAATACATGCATATGTCTCACTAATTGGTACAACAGTTTTTTATTGAGAGATACAACCTTTTCAAAACACTTCTAATTTAATTTTTCATAGCAATGGCTATTTTTTTGTTTCAACTCTGACTCTATGCTATTAAAGTAAACCAAGTATATTAAAATAAACCAACTATATTCATATATGCCTCAGTAATTGGTACAGCCGATTTTTATGAATAGAGACAACATTTCAAAACACTTCTATCTTCATTTTTCATACCAATGAATATTTTTTTGTTTCGGCTTTCACTCTATGCTATTAAAATAAATCAACTATTTTAAGATAAACCGACTATATTATATCTTTTTCCCTTAGGTTTCTTATCTTTTCCCCTCTTTTTTTCCAAGAAATATATGCATGCCCAACTTTTTCATCATGATAACCATGTTTTCAAACTTGCTAAAAAAATACAACCAAGCCAACTTTTCTTTCTCATCATACTGCATGTTTTCAAACTTGCTAAAAAATGCAGCCAAGCCAACTTTACCCTCTCATCATCCCAAGAAATATATGCATGCACAAATTTTTCATCATGATAACCATCATTTCAAACTTGCTAAAAAAATACAAAGATGCCAACTTTACTACCTCATCATAGTGGCCATTTTTTCAGATTGAACATGTTCATATTATGCAAAATTTTCCTTTTCCCGGACTATGGTTCAGTTCAAGGTTCTTGCAGCATGAAACTCTTTTCATCGACAACATGTCTCCAGCGGGTCTCTGCGCCATTTGGCGCAACGGTTCAACTAGTAAGTCAGCAGATATATATGTTCCAAACATCCAGAGAGGCATCATGAATAGCATAAATCGATAAAGTTCTTTTAGTTGCTAAGGAAGCAGTACTGTACAAAAAACTAAATTTTATTTATATATACTGGTATGATAACTTTTTTCAAAGACTTATACATGTAGGTTTTACTTTGTCTAGAAGTTTCCTACTCTAATGATTTTATCTTTTTCATTTGTAGCAAAGCAACAATTAGAATTTTTTTTGTACTTACATCTTGATTTAAAAATTAAAATTAACTACCACCGGAGGTGATCCATGAAATGAACTGAATGATGTAGTTTTACCAAACTATTTATCAAAAAGGTACTACTTCTCAGGTCGATGGTCAAATACCAAGAGATCCAACATTTCTAATAGCTAAAATATTGAAGAGAAAAAACAACGCTAACCAAATAGAGAAAAGATAACAGTGGTGGCAAAGAGGGAGCTTCTGAAACCTTCATGTAAGCGGATGGTGACGGCGTGTGATGCGACGATGGTATCCCCCATAACCCACCAGCTACTTCACACCTCACCATTTATCTTTGTACCACTACCTACATACATCCCGTGACAGAGAGGTTAGGTTCAGCCAGCAGAATATGCCAATGTATGGCAGGTGAGGCACAAGAGAGACATACCATTTTTTACTCAGTTGAATACTCTTAGCTTGATTGACTGGTGGTTGCATGCTCTGGACTATATTCCTGATTGTCGAGTGCATACTTTCTTGTCCATGGTCATGATTATTTTGTGGCGCATATGGATGGAGCAAACTGACCGTATTTTCAATCT